>NW_018408801.1:115059-228802 GCF_002113885.1 Mizuhopecten yessoensis | reverse complement strand
GGTGGGGGGGGTCCATGTTGGGAAAAATTGAGGAAAATGGTGAAAATACATGATTTTTAAAGAAAATTCTCAGGCTAGGGGGGTTTCCTCAAGCCCAAAATTAATCCTCTGGATCCGCCACTGGCCACTAAATCAATTACAAGTATTGTAACAGTTACAAAGAGAGAACTAGGGTAGTGATGACTAAACAACAAGTAATACAAATGAACAATATCGAAAAAGTCAATATTCGAATCGCACAATAGAATATCACCCATTGAGATAATGCTGTAGACCATACATGTATAACTAGCCCATAGTCTTCATCAGCCTACATTTTTCAAAACCATTTGTTATAAAATTATCTGTCCGCATTTGAAATATATAACAGCAATCGCGATATTCGGAGCAAGCTATTAAGTATTAAATCAAATGAGACATGTGTGCACCTTTATTGGAAGAGAATGAAATGGTGTTTACATCAAAAAGGAGAAAAATAACGACCAGGAAAATGAGATTATCACCCTTTTTATACAGCTCAGGAGTAAGCTGTCCCCGTTGTTAAACGTAAGGATAGACGGAAGCAGCCAGCGGCGTTCTGAAAGTGAAACCGAACAATCTCGCAAAGTCGAAACCGATTGCTACATGGACCAATACAATCTTCCTTTTATTATTCATAAATACAGATTTTCCGGATGAATCAATTAAATAAATAAATCTTGAAATTTCCAGCGAAGCGACACGTATGTTTTGCTTAAATGTTTTTGTCTGTCCTTAATTCTTCCTTTATATTTGATCAAATTCCCTTATTCTTAAAATTTAAATATTAAGGTTTTGGTGATAAAATATAGACAATGGAATATGTTTCAATATATTCAACAAATGATAAACAATTCGCATTTTTCTAAATATTGAATAGTAGTCTTTCTTAATATGTGAAATTTTCTGAAAAAAGAGTATGCATACCACACAAAAAAAGATAAATCTATATACAATGTATATAATATCTATATTCACAAAAAGACATGCTTTTGAACCTTAGTGAAAATTAATAGTACCCTTTGTTTTATAGTAAATGACAATCAAGTGGACTGGAACATTACGTTTAAAAGTAAACGATCTAAAGTTAGCCAGAAACATTCAATATGATAAGCAGAACTTCCTTCACTGCATTTGAACTGATGTATTTGATTTTTTTTAAGAAAATGCATTTGCTTGTGCATTTTAATATTCTGCACAAGAATATGTGTATGGTATAACACACACAAAAACTAATTTCATCTTAATCACATAGAGACTTTTAAAATTTGATTTACATATTACAACTGGTGAGTTTACTCTTGATTATACGATAGTGAACAAGTGATGTAGTTCACAAATGAAATGATTTAGTTCACAAATGAAGTGATTAATGTCACAAAGGAATTGATGTAGTTCACAAAAAAGTGCATTATGAAGTTCACATAGCCATAGGACGTGGAAATGACAAGCTAGAACCAAGGTTTGTGAATACTCTTATTTCAGCTGCTAAGATACCCTACATATCGTTATAGCTTACCAGAAGATGTTTTGTTTCTTCTCACTCATTTTGCAATATCTACATTGTTATTTGCATCAGAACAGATTTTGTAATCGTTTTTGAATTCTTGGCATGGCACTGCAATATAACATTACAACTCTCATTTTGTCCCTGCATTAGATAATCTTGCTTTGTTGATATACATGGTCTTACAGGCATTTCACGTACTTTGTACTGTTTTTAAAATAGAAGCAAATCCCTCCAACACACGTGAAGAATTGAAGAAGTGCCAACGGGAGATGGGGAAGGTGCTATTGGTCATTTAATGATAGACACAGAAAGGATTTCAAATTATTCAATTAAAAAAAGACATTTCTTTGTGAAGGGTTATTTTACTTTGAGATATGAAGGTCAATGCATTATTAACATAAGAATGGCTTTTGTTTTCATTGACATTACTTGGATTTGGCCTTGATTTACACTGCGGGTAGATATCAAAGAAGCAGAAGACGCTCATCCTTCCGGAACACCTGGTCTTATTATCCTTTGACTTTTGAAAGTGTAATAATTTGCTTCTTTTTTGTTCATAGTGTACGCTAGTTTTATAAGTTTGCAGATTTGATATGCTTCAATTGCACTGCTCTTTATATCTCTGGTGTAGTATACAGTATATAGACAACTGATTTGTATTGATGTATATTTGTTTACATTGCGTTATTTAGTGTTGGATCTATATGATAGTTTTGATGTGTTATACTATAATGTTAATGAAATATATAAATCTTTATTCCACTTTAAAAGCAGGAAAGATTTCACACATTTTTTGTAAGGAGATGTAATTTAGATTGATACGGTTCACTAAAACCTAACATATACAGATATAATTTTTGCAGTTAACTAATTCATTCATGTGAAAAAAAGTATTCGAGCAGACTATTTAACTACCTTTTTACCTTACTATCCTTCCATTGAATATTCTTTAAATCTCCCAGTGTCCTATAAGGAAGTATTGACTTTCTTCAGCTAATATTTAAATTGTCTGGAAACCATCATGAATGCTTTTTAAACCACCGTGTTACTGTTTACTGACCAAAAACTACTTTACACCTTGGCCATCGTCACTAGGTGTGTCGGAGTTTGGAAAGTTTGTTTGATACATGTGCAAATATATCTCTAAAGGGGCTTATATTAGGTATGGCAGCTCATTTATATTATCCACCTTGTACTTTTGAAATGGTATCTATGTGAATCCTTCCTCTGTTCATGTCCCGTCCAATTTTCACAGATTAGCGGTTATAATACGGGTTCGTTTGAATTGTGGTATTATCTATATTTCTTGTGAAGTGTATGAAACTGACTTTTATGCATGCATTTTTTGTTCGTTTTTGGATGTAACATGTACGAAGTTAAATGAAATGTATCGCATCTTTAAATACAGGAAGGTTGTCGCACATTTTTGTAAGCGGATGCACTTTATATTTATACGGTTCACTGTGACAAACATATGACTCATCCCTATATTATTTGGCCTTTTACGTATGCATTCAGTCATTCATCCTCCTGCGAGGAATATTAAGCAGTGTAAATAATATCACTTTCCTAGAAGGACGTATTGGCATTCTTAAGTTAATATTTACTCGTCATGAAAAAACGCTGAATGACTGAAAACACATTTTATTTTTATTACACCCTACATTACACATCGGATTTAAGTGCAAGAATTACCTTGGTATAAAAGTCATGTTTTCTATGCTCTTAAGGATCCCTGTACTACTGCCAAAACGCACCGGAAGCTATTTTTACGACATGATTATAACTTTGAAATACCAAATAGGAAAAGAAAACTCATACCTTACAGGATTTGATCAAAATATATAAAAACGATGAAATAAACAAAACAAAATAATAATTATGGGTAACCGTGCTAGATCCTGATTCGAAAAAAAATCTAAACTTCAGTTAGTTATACTAACGCTTTGACCAACTGAGCTAGCCTGGACCATATATGCCACAGCTATTTCCAAAACTAAATTAAGGAGACATTACTGTATTTACGCTTAACCACTGTGCAGTGGGCAGGAAACCTTAATAAGTCGAACACTGTAAATTTTACAAAGTCAGTTCGGCATTTAAAGGTCGTTGCTGAACTCGTTGAAAATAATCTAAATATACAACATTTTGTAGACGTATTACTGTGCCTTTTCTGAATCTTATCTCATGATTGTTTAAAGCTTAATTATCTCTACGAATCGTCAATGCAAATGTTCAAAATGTAATTTTTGAGATCTGTCTTAAATGTATACAGATTTTTAGCTCGCCTATTCGGAGAAAAGGGGGGCTAAGGTAGTCACCCCGGCGTCGGCGTCCTACCTTCTGAGGTTAAAGTTTTATGGGCAAGTTTTTTCAAGACAGTGTTGGATCATCACACTCAAAACACAGTTGTCTTTAATGAGTTTAAATCTTTTATATTGAGTGTAAGCAATGTGCTGGACAATATTTTCATATTTTAGGGGCCAAAAACAGCTTAATGGGACTTGGTTAAAGTTTTGGGGCAAGTTTGAAGTTAAAGATTTTGGGCAAGATTTTTTTAAGTGTTGGACAACCACCATCAATAGACTGTTGTCTTTTAAAAGATTTAATTATTTATATAGAGTGTAAGCAATGTGCTGACATATATTTTCATAGTTTAGGGGCCAACAACAGCTTAATTGGACTTAGCTTAAGTTTTTGGGCAGGTTTGAGGTTAAAGTTTTTGGGCAAGATTTTTTTAAAGTGTTGGACAACCACCATCAATAGACTGCTGTCTATTAAAAGGTTTAATTATTTATATAGAGTGTAAGCAATGTGCTGACATATATTTTCATATTTTACGCGCCAAAAGCAGCTTAATTGGACTTGGTTAAATTTATTTTACTTGTATGTAGTGTTGGATCACCACCAGCAATAGGCTGTCGCTAATTATAAAGTTGCAGTATTTTTATGGAGTGTAATTATAAGCAATGTTCTGAATTATATTTTCATTATTTAAGCGGCAAAAAATGGTTAGTTGGACTTGGTTAAAGATTTCGGGCAATTGTTTTTTGTGCAGTGTTGGATCGGTCACCACGATTAATACACTGTTGACTGCTTCACGTTGGATGGTCATCTCTTCTTCATGTTAAGGTACAGTAAAACCTTCTTGTATTGACATCATTTGTTCAAAGAAAGGTTGGCATTATAAAGGGGTTTGGCGATGAATTGAGGGAAACGTATAAGGAATTCTTAAGAAAAGACATGATTAAGGGACCTGAAAATATGTTGACGCTAAGTGAGGTGGCAAATGAAATGACAGGCATTATATCAAGGTTTTATTGTACATTTGTTCCTATCGATATTTGCTATCTTACAACAAATATCGCCAATAGGCGAGCTAAGCTGTTCTCCGACAGCTCTTGTTATGTTTGCTGTCATAAGGTGAACTTTTTGGATTCCTTAAACATACTACATGGACATAAGTTTTGAGTTTCAGTCTTTTTGAAAATATGCGTGTTTTCATTATTGCGTTTAGTTGTCATTAAGCTGCCCATACTTTGAACAATTGGACCTACATCTCCAATTCTTTAATAGCCTTGTTGGCTGCACACACATTGCTGGCAAATACTCTAACAATGCTTAGAATATATTCATTGTATAAATGTCACGCTAAAATATGTGTATAAATATAGATACATGTTTAAATAGACACCCACAATGAATGATAATATATCAATAAGTATATATATACAGTACATATACAGTATCCTACTGACATACCACCATAAGGATCCAGTGTTATATGGGATTTTACCGTCTATATTACTTCTTTGACCTATACAGTACATTTGTATTGAAATCATTTGTATTTAACATTTGTATGGAAAAAATGCACTTTCCACTAACAACATAACCGGCTATTTTGAATGACAAGTGTTTTCTCTACCGAGTCAAATTCTTTGTTATACATTACATATATACAGTATGTAACCAAAAACATTTTTGACGCTATATTACTCACAGACTATTTTAAAAATTTCCACACTGCATGCATGGATTAATAAATCTACACCAGCATGTTAATACAGATAGAGGGATACATGTAAAGGAACTCAGATTTGCAATACAAGGTATCACACCTATGCGAAAAGTTAGGACCAAATTTATATGAATATTAATTTCATAGAATGTTGTCTAACTTAACTAATTTCGCAATTTCAGTTTAAAAAAGTCATAGATGCACAGACAGTTCATTTGTACTAAATACCCTTACACCTAAATAGACTTTGTTTCCATGGGGGGTTTTCCCGCTTGAACAAAGCATTTGACTTGTCAGATAATAAGGTTATGTTATAATAACATGTTGTAAAGATCATTGCGTCATTCAAAATAGCCGATTATGTTGTTAGTGGAAAGGTTTTCTTTCCTTTACAAATGTTAAATACAAATGATTTCAATATTGTACGGGTATTTAAAGAAGGAACACTTAAACCGATTCTTTGTTAAGCAATAGATAAATACTTTACCGTATAGTTGCTATGTGTGTATGTATGTATTTCGGTATATGCTTATGTGTTTAGACTTGAAACATGTGTGTGCAGTGTACAGTGTTTAAGCACTTATACAGATATGCTTTAATGTAGATGTGTGGTGATTATGGTAACTATGAACAGATGTGGTGACGTAGCTGTATGTTTTAAAGACATGTTTTGTGAAAACATGACGAAACAAACAGAGCTTGACGAACACTTTGCAAATAGGCTTATTCTAACCATAGTTCATTATGTAACGTAATCAGCGAACATAGCTGTAAATGATCCAGTAGCGAATGTACAAATATTTTTACTATGATCAAAATAAGTTATTATTATGAAAGAAATAAAACAAAAAAGTGTACCATATAAGCTGCTTCATTATATTAGTCACAATTATCAGTAATAAATATATAGACATACACTGTACAAGAAAAAGATACAAAGTATAAATTAGAAATTTGTTTGACACTTATTCGCTTCAGAACACGAGCTTAGATAGCAAACAAACACATGCATGGTATATATTGGGAGCAATGACTGTGTTACAAATTGTTTTATGGTTGGGTTAAGGAACATTTCATCTTTCATTTTTCTCTAACCCAGCAAGCATAATTTACAATAGAATAAATCTTAATCAATTTGAAATATTAGTACACTTTAATCTGAGGATCTTAGACATTAAGGTCATTAGAATTGAGGACGTACACTTCCCCAGAAAGTAAAGCTAAAAAGGCATTTGTTGTTCCGAATAACGAATATATTCAAAATAATCGAAAAATTGCAAACATACGTGGACGTTCTTTTTTTACATTTTGCATTTTTCCTCCATAACACATCTGCTGTATAATACCTGTAGCTACTTTACTATCTAATGCTGGAGTCAGGACAAAACGTTATTACTTCTTTGAAAGAATGAGACGAGTAGACAACTTTACGCTACGGTAAACTCATAGCAACCTGGGACAGGGCGTACCCTTCCTAACTGGGGATACAGTAAGCTACGTCACGGATACGGTAACCGTAATATTGATGGCAGCTGAAGAATATAGTTACATATTAAAATCCAACAACTGAAAAAAACAACAACACATGAGTCTTGGTAAGACGGTAAGAATATTTTCTTCAAATACTATAGTCATCATTTTAACGAACCTTACAGAGGGAAGAACCTATACGTAGACTCGCCGGTAACGGGTAATGCTACTACATCGGTGGTATTATCAATATCAACAGTAGGTATGTTCCTGGTGTACAAGCAGAATACACCAGGAAAACAAAAACATAGTCTCCATGGGCTAAAGGTCTTCCACTCACTGACGCAAATGTTACAATGTTATGTAGGTAACTTACCTTTGTTTACGTTTTAGACTTCTATATGTTGGCTTGTATTTTGTATGAGTCAGTCAATTTTACAACATTATAACATCACAGGTAAAATACTCGTGCCTTAATTTTCTCTGTCCTCCCTTCCAATACATCTCTAAACGCAGCAGCATAAAGTCGCCATTGTAAACGCTACGTCAGTATTGCTTGTGTGCCGCGGTACTTGCTCATCTACCTACGCACACACTCATCGACCAAGTTTTATGTGCTTTCGTGTCAAGTCATGCATGTATACCGAGGAAGGAGTGTGGTAATAACACCTTTAAACCTCACTATCTATTTTGATCTTCAAAGATATTTTGGAAAAAATGAACAAAACGAAAGGATGTCATTATAAAACAAGCTGTTAAAATGAAAGAAACCAAGTGGAACCAACATAAAAAACATTAATTATTTATCAGTTCGTAACATAATCGATCAAATCTAACGGGTAATGGTTTACACCCAACTGTACAAGGTTAACGTAATGAACATACATATACATATAGCACAACGATTATACATATATATATATATACCTACACAGGTATCCGCGTTGATTACCTTCACTTCGTATAGAGTCTGTTCCTTTAGATGCAATGATATTGAAAAAAGTAACTTTTGTCATCTATATCTTAGAAGCGTTTTGCATACTTAACGACTTTTACTAGGTATTACGGAATCAGCAGAGCGTTATATAGAGTTTTACTCTATATATTTCTACACGGAAAACGGATTCACAAAGAAACGTTTCCGAATGCTCCTCGCTATTAATGTGAATTTTGTTCACCATTGTTATTAAACCAACGCACAGAAAATCTTCAAATACTATAACTCCAGACAGAGTAATGTTTGTTATCTTTAGCACAAAATTGCATTTCATTCTACATCATATACAATGAGTACGTTCACGGCTATAAAATTCCTTGATATATATATTTCTTAATATATACTTGCACAATTTATGACGATTTAGTTCCAGATAATAATGTTATGTTATAATAACATGCTGTAAAGATCATTGCGTCTGATGGGTTTTTAACGTCCTTAATATATTCAATTCGAGATTTTTAATTTTATACAATGTATTATTGTTTTCTATGCATATAAATGTCACTACAGAGATATATCGTTTAATAACGAAGAAAATGAAAATAATTGTTATTCATATTTGCCTCAAAGGACTTAATCACAGTTTTTTGTATTCCTTTGTTTTCATGAAAAAAAATACTGCTATGGATAAGAGGTAATTTGTTCCGTTGAATATAAGCTAATGATTTAATATCATGTAGGTTTTTGTAGTTTGGGTGTAATGTTACATGGTGCATTTGTTTGGATGCGAGATGTTAAGATAAATGTGTTTATTACTCGGTGTAAAGTTGCACGACGCATTTTGTTGGAAACGTGCATTGATGCTCCAAAAATGTCCCCTATTAAACAATTTTGTTAGTCTGTGTTTGATAGTCTCTGTTTGATACTGTGTTTGTTTTCTGAGCGTCGTTGCTTGTCATTGTATAATTATTTTGTACTTAAACATATTTCCCATAGCAGCAGATAGCATTACATTGATATATTTACAAACTGCAAAATGACCAAAACTATGCAGAATATTTTGCACAGCGCCAAATTTAAAACAGGAAAGGTATTTTTATTGTTATAAGCGTAGCATTTTCTTTTGATATTATAGTTTAAATATTCACCGTATCTACACATTGTCATTAATTTTTAACTTGATATTTTTTAACGCTAACAGTGCTAGCTTAAATGATCTAAAGTGTAACCCCTTAGTGGGTCGGTAGGTAAATACAAAGGCATTTGCTTGTGTTTGTTTTTAAAAGTTTAAAATGAACTCTTTTGATTTATAGATACATGCTAACAAAGACTACAAATTACCTTATTTTGCAGGTTCCATGACAAATAAGACATTACAATACTTCTGAATGTAAATACCTGGTCGTTTACCAACAAAACTTGTAATCAAGGATGATAAATTCCTTCCTGTGTACATTCATCTCTGACAGGCTAATTAAAAACTCATGTACCAATATTAACAACCTGGCATACAACTTATAATATTATGTTAAATTTCCTCAGTAAATCCGGTCCTGTAATTTATGTAGCAGTAAATAAATCATTATTATAAATTATTTTCATTTAACAATTGGAATATAACACACTTTTACATAATCTGCAAAGGTAAATATAAAATTTCACGCACAATATTGGTCATAGTGATAATATCTTCACTGATAAGCTACCATTTTCCACTTACACAAACGTACACTTAAAGTAAAATATGCCTGAACAGAACACCTAAGGCAAGGCTAAAACGTTGTCTCTTAAGTAAACTGAGATGGTAACATTAGAGGCTCTTTATACAGAATTGCTGTGTATAGATGAGAAAACAATGAAAAACTTTTTAATCGGGTGATCTCTCGAGCAGATTACATTGTAGCGCTTCTTTCATTATCCTAGGTGTTGCACTACTTCACATGGATAATGAGAGGACGCCTACCCACACACTAATCTAAACTTGCAACTTTGCAATGGCAGATTATATGGTGCTAGTCTGCTACCTGCCATTGGTATGCTTGTCGTCCATGGATTGACAGCTACGAAGAGACGTCACGATCTAGGAGAGAGACAAAACTAATATCAAATGATATAACGAGGGGCTACACGAGAAAATGAAGCTGTATGTGAAACCCAATGCACTACATATATAGTATTTACTCCTCGAAAGCTAGGGCTAATATTGAAGAAATTACACCGAGTAAAACAACAGGAGTCAAGAGGGGCAAGCATATAAAAACAACCAGTTGTTAGAACTATTGACAGATAGTAAAACAGTTGCAGGTTTACACACATGTCACGTAGTTTATTAAATAAACATACTTCTTCATACAGGGGAGCTGATAAGGCTTTGGCCAAATTTGGTAATATTGTGGTATGTTTTGACATCTAGGAATTTTAAAATGTTCGTCCAACAGTTCATCCTCATTGATTTATGTATTTATTTAATGTTATTAATTATATTTATTTTTGTGTGAAGGATGTGGTGGTGTAGTAAACAGCTAAATAGACCGGGACAATACAGCGACAAACGATGTACTACCTAGGTACTACGGACCGTATTTCGTACGGACAAGTGTCACCATTATCTTCTTTAAATGCCAATTCTAACTGCTGTCGTCTGCTGGTTAATGATGCTATTTGTATCTAATTATACGACGAAATTATACATAATATGTATGTTTAGATTATATTTTATCTTCATGATATCTGCTTATCTTGCATTTGTTTTCACAAACTGATCGCCATGCCCAATAACCATGGGTACTTGTAGTAAGCGGCAGTTTGCACTGGCTACTACGTACATTGTACCTTAATTACGTTTGTCAAATGACCGTCTAAAAACTCTCGTCGGCAAATCCTGCTACTGCACGCAATTTTCGATTTTTCAATGAATACTTTAAAATTGACAAAAAGTGCAGCCATCTTCTGATGTTTATTCAGACCTGTTCTCGGTGCAAAGATGATACAGCAGTGCACAATAAGGCGTCTTTCAACGCCACATTTTTTATTTTACATCATTTTAATAATTTTAGAAAGATATACGCTAATATTCGTACTATTACTTCCAATACTGCCACTTTCATTCGTTATTAGTGTTGATTTTGGATAATGGGGTGCTGTCGAGCAATTTATAGAGCGAGTGCTTATGTTTAAATCTCGATAAGGGAATCATTTTTAATGCTTTAATCGTTGCTGGATATCTAAATATAAATTAAATGAAATAATAAAATGAATAAAGTAGACTGTAACTTTAGTGACTCAATATCTTGCACTACCCGTCTCTTGCTATTAGAGCATGTGAACACCGCTCACATAAAATGTAGGGGAATAGGGATGTTACTTTCAAGAAAGGGAAGTTCACGACCGAAAAGCCGAAATCGTCTTGTTTATCGTACAGCTTAGTAGTAGGCCGTCTCTATTGGTCATGTTGCAAGTACAACAAACAAAACAAGAAGAGTATGTTGTGTTCTTGATCTAAAACTGAGGAAGGTATAAACGATTAATGTGGTCAATACATGAACGGCTTTCTTCAGGTTTTTGTTACCTGTCCTGATAAGCTCATCAATAGTTCAGCTTCATATGAAATCGGCCAAAAGGGGGGTGCAGTTACGCGCAAACCTCGCAGATAAAGAAATCCATCAGCAGTATGTACAATCCATTATCTTGAAACATAACGTAAGACACATATGTTCTTGCACCTTTAAAATTTTGTAAAGAAATCCAGCTATGATTAATTGAAGTCATTGACTTACAAACTAAATACAAGGGGGCCTCATAAGGAATACCTTTAATAAACTTGATTATTGTTTTTCTGTGTTGTCACTGTCGTGGTTTCAATTAATTTGATAAAAACCCTTGATCAGCAGGACAAACGCTTATTGGGGGAAATTAACAAGATGTGTGCCACTGTGCTCTATTTCTGATGAACTATTCACCTTCTCTATCCTTCTCAAAACGTATTAATACTGGAGTTAATTCGGTGTCCTGTTGATATTGATATTTTCCGAGAATTG
The DNA here is from genome assembly GCF_002113885.1 of Mizuhopecten yessoensis. Lineage (NCBI taxonomy): Eukaryota > Metazoa > Mollusca > Bivalvia > Pectinida > Pectinidae > Mizuhopecten > Mizuhopecten yessoensis. The sequence continues at coordinate 216,806 of NW_018408801.1, read as the reverse complement.
TGTGTAATTGTGCATGGTATTTCAACGCTTCAAAAAAAAAAAGATTTAATATCAAAACAAGGATCGAAATGCCAATCTGACGGTTACTGGTTTGGAAACAACCTTGGACAATGTCACTGCTGTTCATCTTAAGTATTAACATTTGGATATCCCTTTAACAGTGAAATGTCTTTATTCGCTTTGGTTTCTGTGCAATAACAGTTGATGCCTGAAATAAAACTGCATTTCTTTAAAACTAAATAAAAAATGAACGGTCTTAATGAGGCATTGATGAGCTTCACGTTGATTGAAAACCAATTAAAACACAATTTGTTTTCAAAAACAGTCATTAATATGATTTCTGAACATTGCATCATGTTTGTGCCTTTCATGTTGCTTCTCGATGGTAAATAATTTTGAAAAGAATCATATGATATACAGATAAATCCTTGCAAGTCCACTATTTTGAAGGGATGATTAGAAACACGTAATATAAACATTAACTCGCTCATTGAAACTTGAATAAGTACATAAATAAGAAATGCTTCGAGAAAAAGAAAGAAATAGTAACAATGTAAGCATGCTTCACTCGGGTCTACCACATATAAAGTTTTTCTTCAAATCGAACGAAACATCACCCTATCCGGCCGGTTTTTGGTTACCCGGTCACACAAATAAAGCAGACACGTGTTGTCCCCTGTTGCTATACGCCATTTTAGCTATATGGATATTTAGACGAGTTTTATTGTTTACATTCTTTTTCAAGTTTATTAGCAAATGTACCCAGATCTCTGATTATTTCAACAAAATTTAACGATTTTTCATTTGTTATTGATAATTTTAGGAGGCACGGTAGTCTAGTGGTAGGACGCCGGGCTCGTGACCGAAGGGTTGCTGGTTCGAGTTACGGCACGAGCCAGATACTTTACTCCGATTGTTCCAGTCTACTCAGCTGTAAATGAGTACGTGGTTGGGCAGTGCTAGAATTGTCGAAAGCTAGCTGTGAGCGCCGAAATGGCAGCACCGGCTGTATGCTCCCCAGTGAGTTGAGAAAGATTTTGGCTGGTTGCAAAGGTCTTATAACCTCGGATGGAAATTTGTGAACCGCTTTAGGTTGTGATAAAGCGGTGTATAAGAACCTCGAATTATTATTATTATTATTATTATTATTTATTTCATCGATTTTGAAATGTGAAACGCTGGCTGTTGACATGTTGTATAAAATATTTAATCTATCATCTGCTCTTCGTTACAGCTAAATACTACTACCATATTGCATTGCAATGTACTATTCTAAAGACAAAAGAGAACAATGTGAATCGAGCAGTGAGGCAAAATAGAGTAATATTGCACGAATTTAAATTGATAAATTGTCAACACCTACCTTGCTTCGGTTTAAATTATACCTAAGGCAAAGGCAAATATTGAATAAAGATGATAACATCAGTTAACACACCAACATACTGTAACAGGTGTTTTTTTCATATGGATCCATGATATTTTATTTTATATAAACGATCATCCATTGCATGCATAACAACAAACATTGAAACTGAATGAGGATACATCAACAATCCATCTAACTGGCATTAAAATTGTTAATTTAAAAAAAAACTTTCACTTAATCAAAAATGAAATGGACGATAGTACCATATGGTACAGACAATTTTGTTTGGTTTTCTGCACCAACAACATAAAGTTTGAATAGATGTTTCTTTGTTTCGTATCGCTTGTGTTCATTTTCCTTAACTAGGTGTTTGGCTCTAGATCTGCTGGTGGACTATCAGTGCCCGAGGTTGGTCGTATGCCAATTGATAAGATTCGGCCATCGGAAACTCATTTCGATTGGTCAGCTCATAACAATGATACAATAAACAACAATGGTTCTCGTTTTATTTGCAACATGGAGTAAAGTTCATAAAAGGATTTTTCGGCAATAATGTTTCAATTTAAAAACGAATGAATAAATATTAAATATTAATCCAAAGATATACTTATATGATTCTAGTCTACTCATATATTCAGAAATCAGTATTTGTCTATGAATTTTTCTCCTTTCATCGACATTTTGATCCTCAAGTTACATAAAGATTTTTTTTTTATATATCTGAAGCGAAAACCAAATAGATAAGCTAATATTATTTTTCATATTAAGCTACAGAAGTAATGATCACACGGGATCGAGGTACGTAACGACTTTCACACTATAGTAAAAACACAAATGCTATGCATGTGACTGATAACATCTGCTACAGTGCATGCGATGGCGAGTTGATGACAGAAACAGATGTGACGTGATATGTAATTGTTCATTTCTAAATCTGATAACGATCGATGCTTCAACGCTCAGTGAAATAACAAAATTTGATGTAATAATTAATCAGCAAATAAACTTTAAAAACGAAACATTTATCACTATAGACATGTTTGCGCTATTGACTTTCACCATACTTGAAAGCATTTTCAATCCATCTCGGTTAATGCAGAAATGTATAGAGACTATAAACAAGTTAATTACTACACTAACCGTTACATTGACTTCGCTGTGCAGCCTCAGTATCAATGTAACGAGTCTTACTCTAACCTTTGTATTATCCTAAACGTTGCAACCGACCATGGGTTTCTACAATTATAGAACCGCGCAAAGTGCTCAAAACCTGATTTTTTTTTATTAAATATTTAATATGTTTAATATTAACAAAGTGATGTGTACAAAATATAGCAACTCACAATGAGAAATTAAAATTTCGAGATAATCACAAAATATCCTGATTTACGTCAATGAGTTGAAGTGAGGAAACTATAGGAAGCTTGGCCCGGGTATATATGTGTGTCTCCCTGAAGTAAAGCGCGATTTGGATTGTGTATATAATGTATGTAACCAACTTGAACCAACCTACAGATTGTATACTACGCGAGACCCTTATCAAACATTTCGTTCTGGGTAAATAACATTACATACATGTTTATGTTTTTACAGACATTATAGATAAGTATACATTATGTATTTTTGAAGTCATAAAACAACTCTGTTGAAAGTTACCGTGCCGCAACCTGTCGGAAAATCTGTGGCTAAAATTGCAGCCATAAAATTCCATATACTTAACATATAAATGACTTATATTTATGTTAACAATAAGCGTGCGAAGCCTTTTCCCGAATGCTGATTATCTCACCACAAGCAGATTGAGGCCATGTGTACCTCATTAGTATGCATATGCGAATTCAAAAGATGTCACAAAATCAGAATCCAACCAATAGCGACTATATCTTCTACTGAGTCAGAGGTAATGTTTACACAATAACGATAAAGATAAGATAAGATTAGATAGATAACAGTTTATTAAAGTGTCACGCATTGATCGACAGTAAAATACAAATCACAATAATAAAATATACAGAGTTAAAAGCGATCAATACCCAGCCATTATTGGTTGACTTATGAGACACTCAAAATCATGAAAAAAATCATAATTGATAAGTTTTATTTTTAATCAATTCATATAACGTATTACTATACATATTACTATACAGAACCCTGCACCGATGTCAGTTTAATGCGGAGTCCGCCGAGCGTTCCCTGCGGATACAAACAAAATGCGTTAAATAACCCAGCTCAACAAGGAATATGCTCACTATCTACACTGGAGTAGCATATTCCTTGTTTACACATTACGGCTCATGTGTAACGTATATCACTCCCTATCTACATTGGAGGAGCATATTCCTTGTTTACACAGTACGACTCCTGTGTTACGTATATCACACAATATCTACATTGGAGTAACATACTCCTTGTTTACACATTACGACTCCTGTGTTATGTATATCACACACTATCTACATTGGAGTAACATATTCCTTGTTTACACATTACGACTCACTATCTACATTGGAGTAGCATATTCCTTGTTTACACATTACGACTCCTGTGTTACGTATATCACACACTATCTACATTGGAGTAACATATTCCTTGTTTACACATTACGACTCATGTGTAACGTATATCACTCACTATCTACATTGGAGGAGCATAATCCTTGTTTACACATTACGACTCATGTGTAACGTATATCACTCACTATCTACATTGGAGTAACATATTCCTTGTTTACACATTACGACTCATGTGTAACGTATATCACTCACTATCTACATTGGAGTAACATATTCCTTGTTTACACATTACGACTCATGTGTAACGTATATCACTCACTATCTACATTGGAGTAGCATATTCCTTGTTTACACATTACGACTCATGTGTAACGTATATCACTCACTATCTACATTGGAGTAGCATATTCCTTGTTTACACATTACGACTCATGTGTAACGTATATCACTCACTATCTACATTGGAGTAGCATATTCCTTGTTTACACATTACGACTCATGTGTAACGTATATCACTCACTATCTACATTGGAGTAGCATATTCCTTGTTTACACATTACGACTCATGTGTAACGTATATCACTCACTATCTACATTGGAGTAGCATATTCCTTGTTTACACATTACGACTCATGTGTAACGTATATCACTCACTATCTACATTGGAGTAGCATATTCCTTGTTTACACATTACGACTCATGTGTAACGTATATCACTCACTATCTACATTGGAGTAGCATATTCCTTGTTTACACATTACGACTCATGTGTAACGTATATCACTCACTATCTACATTGGAGTAGCATATTCCTTGTTTACACATTACGACTCATGTGTAACGTATATCACTCACTATCTACATTGGAGTAGCATATTCCTTGTTTACACATTACGACTCATGTGTAACGTATATCACTCACTATCTACATTGGAGTAGCATATTCCTTGTTTACACATTACGACTCATGTGTAACGTATATCACTCACTATCTACATTGGAGTAGCATATTCCTTGTTTACACATTACGACTCATGTGTAACGTATATCACTCACTATCTACATTGGAGTAGCATATTCCTTGTTTACACATTACGACTCATGTGTAACGTATATCACTCACTATCTACATTGGAGTAGCATATTCCTTGTTTACACATTACGACTCATGTGTAACGTATATCACTCACTATCTACATTGGAGTAGCATATTCCTTGTTTACACATTACGACTCATGTGTAACGTATATCACTCACTATCTACATTGGAGTAGCATATTCCTTGTTTACACATTACGACTCATGTGTAACGTATATCACTCACTATCTACATTGGAGTAGCATATTCCTTGTTTACACATTACGACTCATGTGTAACGTATATCACTCACTATCTACATTGGAGTAGCATATTCCTTGTTTACACATTACGACTCATGTGTAACGTATATCACTCACTATCTACATTGGAGTAGCATATTCCTTGTTTACACATTACGACTCATGTGTAACGTATATCACTCACTATCTACATTGGAGTAGCATATTCCTTGTTTACACATTACGACTCATGTGTAACGTATATCACTCACTATCTACATTGGAGTAGCATATTCCTTGTTTACACATTACGACTCATGTGTAACGTATATCACTCACTATCTACATTGGAGTAGCATATTCCTTGTTTACACATTACGACTCATGTGTAACGTATATCACTCACTATCTACATTGGAGTAGCATATTCCTTGTTTACACATTACGACTCATGTGTAACGTATATCACTCACTATCTACATTGGAGTAGCATATTCCTTGTTTACACATTACGACTCATGTGTAACGTATATCACTCACTATCTACATTGGAGTAACATATTCCTTGTTTACACATTACGACTCATGTGTAACGTATATCACTCACTATCTACATTGGAGTAGCATATTCCTTGTTTACACATTACGACTCATGTGTAACGTATATCACTCACTATCTACATTGGAGTAACATATTCCTTGTTTACACATTACGACTCATGTGTTACGTATATCACTCACTATCTACACTGGAGTAGCATATTCCTTGTTTACACATTACGACTCATACGTAACGTATATCACTCACTATCTACATTGGAGTAACATATTCCTTGTTTACACATTACGACTCATGCGTAACGTATATCACTCACTATCTACACTGGAGTAACATATTCCTTGTTTACACATTACGACTCATGTGTTACGTATATCAATCACTATCTACACTGGAGTAGCATATTCCTTGTTTACACATTACGACTCATGTGTTACCTATATCACTCACTATCTACATTGGAGTAACATAATCCTTGTTTACACATTACGACTCATGTGTTATGTATATCACTCACTATCTACACTGGAGTAGCATATTCCTTGTTTACACATTACGACTCATGTGTTACCTATATCACTCACTATCTACACTGGAGTAGCATAAGAGAAAAGAGAAAAAAAAGGGTAAGAGAAAAATAATCATTCACCCCCTTGGGAGTGAGACAGTGTGATCTCAACCCTCGGGGTAAGATTCTTAAGCTGTCAAACACTCGGCAAGCCTCGTGTTTGACAACTTAGGAATCTTACCCCTCGGGTTGAGATTACCCTGTATCACCCCCAAGGGGGTGAACGATTCTATTAAACACATGAGTCGTAATGTGTAAATAAGGAATATGCTACTCCAGTGTAGATAGTGAGTGATATACGTAACACAGGAGTCGTAATGTGTAAACTGGGAATATGATCCTCCAATGTAGATAGTGAGAGATATACGTTTCTCTTACCCTGGACAGGGATATCCACCATTTTACCGGTGTGNCTGGAGTAGCATAAGAGAAAAGAGAAAAAAAAGGGTAAGAGAAAAATAATCATTCACCCCCTTGGGAGTGAGACAGTGTGATCTCAACCCTCGGGGTAAGATTCTTAAGCTGTCAAACACTCGGCAAGCCTCGTGTTTGACAACTTAGGAATCTTACCCCTCGGGTTGAGATTACCCTGTATCACCCCCAAGGGGGTGAACGATTCTATTAAACACATGAGTCGTAATGTGTAAATAAGGAATATGCTACTCCAGTGTAGATAGTGAGTGATATACGTAACACAGGAGTCGTAATGTGTAAACTGGGAATATGATCCTCCAATGTAGATAGTGAGAGATATACGTTTCTCTTACCCTGGACAGGGATATCCACCATTTTACCGGTGTGAGATTTTCTTTTCTCACCCTAGGGTTGAGACAAGCTACACTTGTTCTTTGCACGTTCTCAACAATTGTATGACGTCATAGCAACAATACCATGACGTCACTGCAACAATACAATGACGTCACGTCGACAATTCAGCCGCATCACATCAACATTGTCTTGCATTGATGTAACGTCTATATAAAATACATTAGAGTATAAACAGGGTAAGAGAAAAATAATCATTCACCCCCTTGGGAGTGAGACAGTGTGATCTCAACCCTCGGGGTAAGATTCTTAAGCTGTCAAACACTCGGCAAGCCTCGTGTTTGACAACTTAGGAGTCTTACCCCTCGGGTTGAGATTACCCTGTCTCACCCCCAAGGGGGTGAAAGATTCTATTAAAAACATGAATCGTAATGTGTAAACAAGGAATATGCTACTCCAGTGTAGATACCCAGTGGGCACATGACGTTGTAGCAACGTTGCCATCAGGTCGGTTTCTGACGTTGGGATTTGGTTGTGGTAAGGTTGTCAGTGAAAGTTTTCTAGACGTCTTTTCCGACGTTGTGAAGACGTTGTGATATGACGTATATATAACGTATATGCAACGTTTATGTAACGTGTATACAATGTTGTTGTGACGTAGTTATCCTTAATCAAAATTTCCTGTTGCATACATTTACGTACCCGGTAATAAAGATGATTAAACAACAAAAACAATTTATTTCAGTGTCATGACAATGTTTTTATTAGGAAAGTAGCAGCTCCCCAAGACTATATATTATGCCTATTTATAAAACCATCCATTAAAATTAACAAATACGTACAGAAACATACACAAGAATCAATCATAGTCGACCATATATACATAATCAATGATACTGCAAGTTTAACAGTTAATTAACGATGCACATGCCATGGACATGGAGCTCGATCGCCAGGCGATTACAAAACTGTCACGTAGAACATACTGCAGTATTTTTAAGAATATTGAAGTTATTGGAAACTTGTCCGAACCTAACTCAGCAAAATCATATGATTCCATTATGATGGCTAAATTATTACAGTAATAGCAAATGCCAGTTCACTTTACGCGGTACTCGCGAGCTCAGTTAATTCTGAACTCGTCCATAATGTATTCAAGTTGCTATATCACTTACCGCCAGATGTCGTACTAAGGCCATTTGGGTTTTAATTCCTGGGGAATTTTCCCCCCTATACTTTTCTGTAATATTATTTGCTTATCTGTTGATTATTTTACTGCTTTTGCTTTAATTTTCTGTCTATTCTTGATACTACTAGGCTCTTGAATCGCTCAGGAGTTTAGTCTCGCCAGCTCTTAAATCGCTTAAGTCTGGTGGTCAGTTTGCCTCTCTTGAATCGCTCAAGGCAAATTTAGCTCTCTGCTTTTAAATCGCTTAAAAGCTTTCTTTACTACTTATGTATATGAGTATTTTATATGCAGCTCTTGAATCGCTCATGGGTTTGCTCTAGATATCTACATGTATACTGTCTTGAATCGCTCAAGAACGTTTCACTAGATATTTACATTTGGCCTGTCTTGACCTGTCTTGAATCGCTCAAGAGTTGTCTGGCCTACTAAAAATATATTGCTCAGAATATATATGTTTTTTTCCTTGTGGCCTCTTTCTTTGCTTAAGAGGCTACACGTCAGTACACATTTGTTTTTGTTGTATTGTATATAGTTAGCTTATAGTGTTGAGTGAGTAGCCCCTGATACGCCGGATAACTGTATGACTTCCGATTCTCTCGTTTTCCGCCATGATGTTTAGTTTCACTAGCGGGCCGTTCATATGTTGTGAGGTTGGTATATTCCCGTATCAAAATGTCCATTTTCAGGAAATGTCAATCATTTCCAAACTATTGAATGAAATTTACTACACATTTTCTTCCTTTTGGTTAGTGTTTTAGTGTAAGTTTATTCCGCTAAATTGTGTTTTGATACATTTTATTGGAACCATGCAAGACGGACCCCGTCCATGCGACATAAAATGTCAAATTGACATTGAAAATACAAATTGTCACTAAAAGTCTACCTACCAAATTAAACAGTACGTAATAGAGAATGATGTGTAAAAATTCCGTTGACAAAAAACGAACCGTTACAAACCGACGATATTTTGGGTAACTTGAAGCGTGATATTTAGAAGAGTTATTCCCCTTAATCAATAGTCTGTTTCTTAAAACTGACATGGCTCAATAGATTACTTTATAAGTCAATTTGGCACTCGTCCTTCTGACATGGCTCAATGGATTGCTTTATAAGCATTCCCACTTGCTAATAATAAAGGTTTAACACATTATTTGGTTACCTATATTTCTTTGGAAAGATTTGCTCTAATTCAATCTTATTTCATTTCAGTTGGACTTTTAGCCGTCCTAAACATACCCAATCATTATAATACATGAACGAAGTACATCTGGTAAGTACATCAATGCTACGATTTATGATAGTTTTACAATTGTACATTATATGACTTGGTTCGGCCTCCTTCGTCCTTCTGACATGGCTCAATGGATTGCTTTATAAGCATTCCCACTTGCTAATAATAAAGGTTTAACACATTATTTGGTTACCTATATTTCTTTGGAAAGATTTGCTCTAATTCAATCTTATTTCATTTCAGTTGGACTTTTAGCCGTCCTAAACATACCCAATCATTATAATACATGAACGAAGTACATCTGGTAAGTACATCAATGCTACGATTTATGATAGTTTTACAATTGTACATTATATGACTTGGTTCGGCCTCCTTCGTCCTTCTGACATGGCTCAATGGATTGCTTTATAAGCATTCCCATTTGCTAATAATAAAGGTTTAACACATTATTTGGTTACCTATATTTCTTTGGAAAGATTTGCTCTAATTCAATCTTATTTCATTTCAGTTGGACTTTTAGCCATCCTAAACATACCCAATCATTATAATACATGAACGAAGTACATCTTGGTAAGTATGATTGTTCATTCTTAATTTTCAAACATCAATGCTATAATTGATTACATTTTTACATGATATGCCTTGGTTTGGCCTCCTTCGTCCTTATGTCTATGGGTGTTATATCAACTGTTTACTTTAAAAAACTTCCTCGGAACAACCAAGACACCTACAATGATCATATTTGTTCAGTAGCATGGTTCAGGTCTACCAAATTTGTTCAAACTAATTACTGACCTTTGCCATATTCAACATCAAACGGGTGAAATTTGGTTAACATTTTATAACAACTTTTGGTAAACAAAACACAAATTCTAGGGTGGTGATATATGGCATGTTGTATGCTGACATGAGGGGCTATAAAGTATAGTAAATGTAACAAATTTGTTACACTTTCAAGGTGACAGGTGTGAAATATGTTTAAATCTCTTTACATGTTGTTTTGAATGACTATAGCTAACAGGCATAGATTATACTTCCCGCTAAGGTTAAAAGGGAGTGATCAATACCAGGTGAGCAATGCACGCTCATTGGGCCTCTAACTTAATCAACAAATCATACTTTTAGTTTTTAAATCATTGGTTATTTTGCAGAGATTGCCAAAAATGACATGTGAACGATTTCAAGACCAAAACTCTCCTTATGTATTTTATGACGCAAGTGATGCAATTCTATTTAATTACATTCACAATGTGACTGTATATGTAGAAACAGAGTTTGACATTGAGTTGCATCTGCAACAATCATTAAGTGACCCTACTTTATGTGGTTGTGAAGTGTGTGTAGTTCATGCCAGTCATGGTGGAACAGTCAACACCACTACCACAGATATATCAACACCTAATAGCAGCAATACCTCGGTTAAATATGAAGATTTGTCAACTACCCTATCCTCAGGAAGTAGTACACAATCTCCTTTGTCTACACATTCTGTAAGTTTTGTTCCTCAAACTAAAACAGGAACAACTGCAGAAGATGCCATATCTATATCCAGTGTGACTTCTGATGACACACAGGATGAACAATCAAATGAAGATGCACCATCTATCTCTAATTAAGATGCCTATTTGTTAATGTTCATTTGTATTGGTATTTGTATTTGTTCATTCCAAACTTGGTTTTATATTATAACTTATTCATTCCCAACTTCAAATTTGGAACATATTTTTTAGCAAAACCCCTTATAGATTATTTACAAAACTCCAAATCAACTGTGAACTTTACCCAAAATTTAATTTTAGAGGGATTGAAAAATGTAAAAGTTTTAGACATTTGCCGTTGCCTTGGACTCATCTCCAAGGCCATTACTGAACCCTACTGGAGACTAGCAGGAGGAGGTGTTAGACATGGGACCAGTGTATGTGCGCCTTATAGAAGTATTGTCAGCCGTAATGGAAAACCCCAACCTTTTACTAACTAACAACATCAGATTGTTTCCAGGTCCTTGTACTCCTGTGGATGATGTACACACATATTTGCTATCAGAAAATGTATCTGAATTTTGCCGTCTGATCTTGCAAAAATTATGCCATGTATTGAAGTTGAAAGCCGCTCATTTATTTAAGGATTTTTTACCTGGAGGTTCTTTAAACTGCCCATCAGCAATATTAGTTGAGAAAAGCAAATCCTGCCCTCCACACAACATCACCGTTGAGCGACTTATGGCAAAGGTGGACAGGTCGATGAAATGTTCTCCCAATATTACTATCAATACCCTTGAAAGCAATATCTGTTATACAGGAAATAAAACACGAGAATGGCTAAAGGCAAAGCCAGAACCGGAGCAGACACACATTATTTCGAATGCAAGACTGGGGAAAAAACATTATATAAAGACAGTCAAAGAAAGAAAGGAGGTGCTAAGGAAATCCCAGCTGCAAATTATTAGGAACAGAACAGAGACCGTACAAAAGAAAAAGGAAAAACAAAGAAAAGCAAAAGATGAGGTTGTGCAAAATTTAGACGCTTTTGGACTGTGGGACAACAAACAAAAAATTGATTTAGGACTACAAAATTACACCACCAAAAAAGACAAAATTTGTGTTTTAAAAAACCAAATCACTATGTTCAGATCATTATATGACTATGACTCCAATAACAGAAACCTATTTTTATTTAGCCACAAGGGAAAACAACATGGGGTGGAGGAACTGAGAAGCAATGTTTTGAAAATTGAAAATTTGAATAAAAGTGCAAAAGAAACCAATACAGTTGATTTGGACATTGTTGGAAAAAATATTCAACACATATGGACCGATGAGGAAGGAAAAGATGCAACATGGCATGGAGAAGTCCTGAGTTATGACAACGGTGTTTTCAAGGTTAAATGTTTATAACATCAGTCACCTTGTCAACTCACTTCACCTTCCTTATTTCTAATTTCTAACAATTTTAATTACCATAGTGCAGATGGAAGCCATGAAAGTTATGCATTAATGTTATCACAACCAAAGAGCATGTTATCCATCATTGTAAAAACTGCATGTATCCAAAGGGTCTTCATCGGTTTCCGGGTAATAATGTGTCACTTGTAATGTTAAATACAACTACACACAAAATCCCACTGTTTCATTCCAAATAACCTATTCAAACATTCACACATATGACCCCTGTGACGTTGAAAATCGAACAAGGACATTAACTCCATCCGTGAATATGAGTCAACGACATTCATTTTAACAAATTTTGTAGCCCATCATCCCACCATGTTACTAGCTAAGGCCTGTTGGTTATTTGGAAAAAGTTATTTAGATATTTAAACATATTTGACCAAATATCATCCGGGTCATTTTATTTATTCAGAATAAGAGTTAAAATGTTTTAAACACAATTGACCCCTGTGACCTTGAATATGGGCGAAGGTCATTCATTTGATAAAACTTGGTACCACACCATCCCAGTATGTTAATTGCCAAATATCATCGCCCTAATCCTATTGGTTATTAAGAAGAATTTGTTTTAAATTTGTAACATATTTGACTAGTGTGACCTTGATAATGGGTGAAGGTCATCAATTTAAACAATCTTGTTTACTCTTAATCCCAGTATGCTTGTGGATAAATATCATCAGTGTAGGTGTTTTGGTTATACAAAACATGTTGTTTAAAGTAGAATGTTCATGGCGGATGACGGACGCTGCACCATGTCATAAGCTCAGCCCCTCTGGCCACGTGAGCTAAAAACAACTAACAAATATCTTAACCCCCTCATTCACCATGCAGCCATTATTTTACCTTCACCTATGATTACAGATTAAATTACATACAGTTTGTTTTGGAAGATGAGTTTATAAAAATTAGTACAAAATATATATAGATTCATTATATAGTACCGAGAAAATTTTCCTCGTAGTATGCAAATATATGTACAGTTTAGTATGATTTGTTTGAACATTATTAAAACTAGATGTTTGGAATGTGTATTGAATTTCGAATTTGATAAGAACAGATGTTAATACTACATTTGTGCTTTACAGGTAAATTATTGGTCGCAAACTGACAAAGCAGATGAGGAAACCTATCTGTTAACACCAGCGGAAATACAGGCTGACATCAAAGATGGATGTTTAACATTTGAAGGTAAACAAATCACTAGCATGTATTTTATGTGTATTTTTTTAGTTAAATTTCAGTTAATATGAACGTACCGGTAGTAAGAATATTTGTTCATGGTTGCTTTAGTATTACATTTTAGTGTTGGAATTATGTTAAAATAGTGTGTGTTTTATTATTACAGACCCAGGAAGTGAAATACATAGAGTGGTAAGTCAATTTTAATTACACTGTTTGAAACAGACTATACTTACTTCTTGTGTATAATATAGTTAGATTTACCTCCCTTATTGTTCTGAATTTATTTGCAGTACATTGATTGTAGATTGGATTGTCTCCCTTGCATTTCAACAGTGTTAAAATTTGCATATGTTTTAAAGTGAAATATTTTAATTTCCTCCATTAGCAAATGAAAAACTGACCTTACTTTCACTACATGGCACCGAAAGCTTGCAAAAACAACAGTTGTTTTTGTTTTAAAAAAATAATCTATTTTTAGGTGAAATAGCTAAATTTCAACGACATGCATGTAAACAAAAACAAATAGACGTATCAACCCATCCAAGATGGCGGCACGGGTCAGAGATCATAGGGGAAAAAAATGGTGGTAGGTAAATCTTGTATCCCGCTCCCGCTCCCGTCTCAAAACCCCGTACCAGGCATATAGAGATATTTTAATATCTCATTAACGCGATCGTTTATATTTTTTTATAAAAATATACAATAATTTCAAACATTATTTTCTAAATGTGACTGTTAATAAAATGTAAATGTATCATCTAATAATTTAGAAATTGACGATAATGTTTATTTCAAGGGGGTAAAACTTGTACGCCGCAGTCAACCGTGAAAATCACGGTTTTTCATATATAATTAGATATTTAGTGAAAATTAACATGTTATTTTCAGATATATAAAACAAAATACCTTACTGTTTATAATTATGTAAGTTAAGATATATAATCTATACAGAAAATATAAAGAGTGGAATACAGAGTAAAGAGAGTGGTACACAATATGTATATAAAGAAAGTGGTATACAGAGTATATAAGGATTAGTATGCACAGTATCTACGAAGTGGTGTACAGAGTGTATTGAGAGTCCAGGTTTACAGGGTACAAGGAGTGGTATACAGGGTATATATAGAGAGTGATATACAGAGGTTTGTAAAGAGTGGTATACATAGTATAGAGAGTGGTATACAGAGTAAATAGTGAGTTATATACAGAGTATATGAGTGGTATACATAAAATAAAAGAGTGGTATATAGAATATATGAGGAGTTGTATACAGAGTATATGAGGAGTGATATACAGTGTATATTGAGTGGTATACAGGCTATTTTAGGAGTGGTATACATAGAATACAGTAGTATTCAGAGAGTAGTAAACAGTGATTTAGAGAGTGTTAAACAGAGTGATATTGAGAATTGTGTACAGAGTTTATAACGAATGAAATATATCTGTACTTCATATATTCTGTATAGTACCTTTATATACTGTGTATACATAATCATATCTTTACATTATCTGTACACTACATTCTGTATTTCTTTAATAAGCTATGTATATGAAGTATCTCTCATGACTATTTTCAGTTATATATCATCTAATTGCTGAAACTTGTTGATAATATACTGCATATAAACTTACAGGATTTGATTTTACCTCATAAAGTGTCATCACTTATTGGGGATGAGTATCCTCTTTATACAACAAAAGATGTTTGTTTCCTGTTACATGTTTGAAAAAAATATGTATAGGTATATTATAGATAGGTAATAAATTCAATTTTTCAGTTATTTTTATTTAGCCTATACATATAAAGGAGAGTGATCTTGACTTGAACAGTTCTTTCTTTGAAAATTGGCAAAAAAGTCTTGGGTAGGCACAGAACAATATATTGTTGGCCTTTTATATTATGAAAGGATGTGGCCACCTTAGGGTTGAGGGGCTGGGCCAATATGGGGAAATTGGCAAATTTTAACTTTAAATTAAAACTACTTTCTAGAAGGACCTGTCACCATATAAATTGTTACAAAATGGCTGAGGCAATAAGGTGACCATATTTTGTATCAGTCAAGTTTCTACAACCTAGAAGGGTGACTGTGACTGTACAGATTGTAGCATATCTCAGGTCTGAAAAACTGGGACAAAGCAGTCATAGAGGAATTTTGGGTGTAAAGCTTAATGTACTTTAAATTATCAAGATTCCCACCATACCCTGAACACATCCATGCTCCATCTTCCCCAGGTCTTAACATGAAATCAGTTCAGATCCCTTTCATATGTTGCTGGGCATGAAGAGAAAATAACACTCATGCTATCAAGTCCTTTATGGAGCCCAACCAATCCCTGAGGACTTCCTCCCTGGGTCATAGCATGGAAATTGTTGAGATCCCCAGGCTCATATTTCTTGTATGGTAAGAGCCTAACAACCAACAAGACAACTCTTATATAGATGAAGTATAATAACTTCCCTACAGAGAATAGGGACCTAAAATGCCCTGATGTATGGGAGGTGTATACCTGATGTATGGGAGTTGTATACCTGATGTATAGGTGGTGTATACCTGATGTATGGGAGGTGTATACCTGATGTATGGAAGGTGTTTACCTGATGTATGGGAGGTGTATACCTGAGGTATAGGTGGTGTATACCTGATGTATGGGAGGTGTTTACCTGATGTATATACCGGATGTATATGGGAGATATACCTGATATACAGGAGATGTATACCTGATGTTTAGGTATATACCTGATATATCAGAGGTGTGTATACATGTACCTGATGTATGGGAGGTATATATACCTGATAATCTGGGGGTGTATATACCTGATGTATGGGAGGAGTATACCTGGTAGCTGATATATGGAAGTGACCTGAAGGTGTTTACTTTATGTATAGAAGGTGTATACCTGATTTATAGAAGGTTTATGAGGTGTATATCTGATATATAAGTGGTTTTTTTCAATTGTCACCCATTTACCCTAGGGAGCCGAGGGGGTAAATTTTGCTAAAGTGTATGGAAATGAGATTTTTCAGTATTGGGAAGGGACAAAATTCCCTGCAATACATATGTGATATTTGTTTTTGTCATATCACAACAAATAACAACTGTATTACAACTCAGGTGACCTGTTAAGCCCATGGGGCCCTTGTTTTAATGTGCTATATTAATTGGATGTGTTGATATTGGCTTCCAATAATATTTCCCCTACTTACCAATAATTAGATGTGGGTTACAGGGACATCCTTATTAAGTGTGCAGCAAAATACATATATACTGTGATGGCATCAAAGAAAAGAGAACGACGGGTAAATATATAAGGGGCATGTCATGAAGAAGATGGAAAAAGTCTTTGTTCTGAATGCCGAGATATGTAATTTAAAAGTTCAAATACTGAACACAGTTTTCTTCACTTTCACAGCTGATTATTTCTGCATGTTTCAACATTCTGTTATATTATTAAGAAGTTTAAATGTAAATGAACATAGACAACTATTATCCTTATTTTTCTGCTTTAGTATATCTTAACTATGTGGTATTTTGTTTTGTTAACTTTGTGCTATTAAATGTATATAATATCGTACTCAATATATACCAAAAAAAATTGCCAAAGTCAAAACAAAGTTCCTTACTTAAAGATTTTGTGCTTTATTTCATTAATTTAGCTGAGTAAGATAGTCTTTTTGCCGTGAAAAACGCCGCAAATAAATCCTCCCTTAATTTCACCTCAATTCCCTTAAATGATTGTAAAACTCACTGATTGGTCTCTAAGAATTCTGGCATGTATGTGATGCTGATTAATTATATATAATATCTTCCATTGTATATATTTGCAACCAGTCAATATCTTTCTCAACTCCCTAGGGAGCATACAGCCGGTGCTGCCATTTCGGCACTCACAGCTAGCATTCTACATTTCTAGCAACTGCATACTGATTTACAGCTGAGTAGACTGGAACAAGCGGAGTAAAGTATCTTGCTCATGTATTAGTAAACTCAATATTTCTCTTGAAATCTGCTGATGATCTAGTGCCAGAAACTTTTCATAAATAAAGATAAGATAAATTTAATCTAATGAAATAGCCTTGCTATAGTGATATGTACACATACATAGTATAAATATTCTTAATACAAAATTGCCTGTAAAATATATTTCATTGTGAATTTTTTCTTAAACTTAAAATTAACCTAGAGAGGTCAAGTTAGATCAAATGTAAAAATAAACAGTTAATGTTCTGAGTATAATAAATTGTATTTCATTACAAATATTCTTCATGTATTTAAGATTTGATTATATCTGATAGTTTGCAAGATTCTTTACCACCAGGTCTAAATTAACATATAGAGTCTTTGAAAAATTGGACACAATCTAAACCAACTACTTTGGGGTGGGTGAGGGGAGGTTAACTAATTTGATTGGTTTGGAGGAACACTGAACAGCTGTACATATATCCTTTACCTGTTAACTCACAACATACATGAGCACAAACTTTAAACCAGGAATTTATAACACAGGATAATCAGCAGAAATCAATAAAATTTGCTTACAACAAGTGATGTGAATGATAAATGTTGAATCTTTACCTCAAAATTGCTGTACAATTATTAACCAGAAACTTGGAATAAACGACATACCTCAGGTAGACACATGTCAAAGAATCCAAGACCTCCTCATNATTTGTCTCATTCTGGTTGAAAATGACGTGCAACAGATTAACAAATGACAGTGATTCTCACCAATAAGAACTATTTCTGACCCTTTTTCTTTTTGGCCAACAAAACCAATGGTCATTTGAATAATCAAACCCAGCAACTTCACAGACATTTTTTAAGTTCCCAATGGCTCTTCGGAACACTCGAGTTTTGTTCGGAAAAGTTTATAACTCGGGATTATTCCAGCCATTTTAGTATATAGTAATGTGTGCTTCCTAGTATCAATCTTTTAAAATATATGCGTTAATATAATAATTAATATTTAAATATATCAACTTAACTTATTGATAATAATTTATATTGGTGTTAATAACACTTGCGGTAGAAAAATACGAAACAGTTTGTGTGCAAAGCTAGTTTTTCACAGCTGCCGTTGGAAGGAACTGGAATCGGGGCGAGGTGTTCCGAATGGTACCTTTCATCTAATGGAGATCTGCCGAGGTGTGCCGAATGGACCTATAATAGCTCTATTGACCTATCTGAAATAGGTCTTTTGAGCTATTTTCAAGTGATTTTCTTTTTTAAGGAAAACGAAACAAAGTCGCTTTTTAAAGAAATTGTATCATTAGGTTAATAACAAAAGACATAAATATAAGTATTCTTTTTAAAAAATAATGATGTAAAAAAATCGGAAATTTTACATTTATGAAAAATGAAAATAAACATCTAACTGAATGCTTTTTGTAGTCAACATTACCATAAACCTTACTGTTTTATGCGACTTTGCTTTAATTTAATGAAATTTGAAATCTGAGAAAATATAGCTCACTATAATTTATAGGTGTATATAGCTATATAGGTCTTTATAGCTATATAGCTCAATCGGCAGAGTGTACTGGACCTGATATAGTACACACACACCCTGTATTCCCATAGGAGCCTGAAGTTCTCTAAATAATGAATAATAATAGTAATACACAAAATACCTCTTAAATGCTTAAAAAAAATAAGCATTTAAGAGGTGGTTTTTTTTGTATTACTATTATCACAGACTTAGATAACAGGGATTGGCAACACCACTCTCGTCTAGCGTATGTATTGTCCACCTCTTGTATTTGTGCAACGAACCGTGACGACTTGTAACCCTCTAGCTGGAGCCAATTTACCTGTACTGCGCTAGCGTGTGACCCAACAGACAAGTTTCCGGTATCGATAACCACGTTGTTTACCTAGGTGATGAGAGACCGATAATGTGACACTGATTTAACAGATCAGTACAAAGTGTAACAACCATGACTAAAACAATAGAAAACGAATGCATACACGTGATGATGTCGCAAACATATCTGTTCATGTCAAGCAGCATCAGCCTCAGGTAAGTATCTGATCGGATGATACATCATTGTCAAATATGACTGGCTTTTTATCCCGTGATAGTTATTTAGATTTAGACTTTTTAATGAAATAATTTACATATAGTGAACGTAAAACTTAATATTTCGGAGGTGATAAAAGACGTCTTTGGATATAGGCAGCTAGCTATATTTCCAGGGCATACACAGCACGCTAGAAGCACAGGGGTTCGTTACAAATGTAATACACATGTACATATACTATACTGATATAGGTCACAGCACATGTATGTTTATGTAGACCGTGACCTATATCAGTATCAAAACGTTATGTGTATTTTGTAACGAAACCCCTGTGGGGGAAGTGACTTAAAGGGTTAACTTTTAACAATAACTTTGTCCTATTACATCATTTT
This sequence comes from Mizuhopecten yessoensis, assembly GCF_002113885.1. Lineage (NCBI taxonomy): Eukaryota > Metazoa > Mollusca > Bivalvia > Pectinida > Pectinidae > Mizuhopecten > Mizuhopecten yessoensis. Next base: position 196,753 of record NW_018408801.1, on the reverse strand, counting down.
AAATTTAAACCATTTATAAGAAAAATAATCTAATTCCGTGCTATTATTCATTATTGACAGAACTTCACTGTAAAAGTTTTGCCCTCGTATAGTGATTTTTCTTTCGTCAACTCTGTCAGGTTCTGTCTTGACTTAACTTCAGCTGGCTACAGGTCAATGAATGACAACACGTTTTATAAAGTTCTACAATTTATTATGTACCAAACGAAACAGTGAAGTAAATTAGATGAAACATGATGAATAGATATGCACAATGCTACAGCACGTCAACCACTAAACCGGTCCATACTATAACAGTATACCGTGTAACATATATATATGTCCTCTCAAAAATGTCCACCCTGTATCCCACCTTGGAAAATAAGTTTAAACACACCCCGATAATATATTACAACATGTCTACAACGGGAAAATAACCATCCTAAATTAACACCGAGATAATTCTACCCAAACATGCCTACAATGGGAAAATACCACCCAGCCCGGAATAATTTTGAGGTCTAAGGCCGAAATACACTCCTACAAACCTGCCCATAAGAAGGGTAAAGACGAGCCGGCCATCTACATGTAAGCCTCTGCCAGACTGATTTACAATACCAAAAACACCCAGCTATATAGTCAAATTTAATTGTATTCCTTGAAATGCACGTGCCATGTAGTATTTGAAATACACATGCCATGTAGTATTTGCACTCGATACTGACCCATACCTGAGCGTAGAGTGCTGTACAGGATAGGTAACATATCCTAAAAATATTAACCAATCAGAAACGTCTAAATAATATACCAGAAGGGAATCCCCAACGGGAATACCCCAGGTACACCCATTCCTTACACGAAACGTAAATACAGAAATATATGCAACAAGTAAGTGTTCAAAACCCAATCCTTTTACATTTATATATATATTTACACGAAACATAAATATGGAAATATATACAACAAGTGTTGAAAACCCAATCCTTTTACACATATATATATATAAATGCACCTGTATCATTGTCCGTTTACTCTACACATACATGTGAGATAGATAGATGTATACATTCTTTTGATGTCAGAAGTAGTAATTCCTTGCATTTATTTGAAGGTACACATGGTTTTACATTTAATGAGGAAAATGTTGATGTGGAAAGAGATGACGAAGTCGATCAACCTCGTACAGTTGCCATAGAATGTGATGTACCATTTGAGGAACTGAAGAATGGAGAGTTTAACTTGATATATTCTCACCCTGAAGCCTTAATGAAAACCAAATTTTCCAGACTTCTGCGATCCAAATTGTATCAAGATCTTGTCTGCGCAATAGTTATTGATGAAGTCCATATGGTTTCAGAGTGGTAAGTTTTATGAAGTACACATATGTATATAACTAAGTCTTTGTACTTAATTTTTACCACAATGATACATTATATAATGAAATGAGAACAATATATACCAGGGTATATATATATATTCTAACAACAACACAAGTTTTTGCTATGTACGAGGGTTCGATTCCCTCCCTAGGCAATATTGAATTTAAAGCTGGTGCAAAGTGGGCAGATTGCCTAGTGGCCCCACATAGCCTGAGGAGTACACTTTTTTTAAAATACTTATTAAAATAATTTAAAGCTATTTTTGTATGTTCACTTTAGAAGGCCTGGGGATGGATATTCAAATGTATTTGGAAGATCCAAGGTGGTAGGTTTCTGGTTTTAACAAATTTTATTGTATTTACAAAAGGATTAGACAACAGGCAGTGCCTATAATAGTCTTCTCCTGAAACGGTACAACATATATATATTTACAAAGAATAATTAAGATATATTTACAAAATTATCGATAATTAATTACATATTGAAATAGATGGACATTTATATGGAAAATATGTATAAATGTTTGAATTAATGATATGGCTGAATGTTTAAACTACACACACTAATAACAAGGCTAACACCTCTACCAGTGGCGTAGATGACTAGTTCATTTTCGATGTTATGGAACAAGTACAAGTTCTGCGTCACTGGCAACATACATACTTCTAAACACACACCCACACACACACATACACACATTCACAGAGCATATTGATATAACTAACAAGAGGCCCATGGGCCTTAACAGTCACCTGATATATTTATACAGAGAGTTGATTTTGTTTTTAACATGATTCAAAGTGACAAAAAAACAATAAAACCACCTTATTCAATATCTAGCATACAGATTTCAGACTAAAAAGGATTTGAAACTAGCAGCTCTGATTCTAAACAAGGAAAATGAAGAAATATTACCACAATGACTCCTTTGAGCCCCACCCACAGCCCTTGGGGGTAGGGCTGGCTCAAAATTTTCAAAGTATCAAACTGTCAATTCAAGGTTATAATTCCAATCAAGTTATTAACATGTAATATTCAAAGTATCATTTGCAATTATAAACCATAATAAATTTTGCCCCCCTCCTCCTTCCCCAGGGGGTAAACGTGAGACCCTAGGGTCATTAACCTTAAGACCCTTCCATCTATGAAGAGTAATTGATTCTACCATATCTTGGTTTTGAGAAGAATTTTTGAAATTTCAGTCAATTCAACCCTTTTTGGCCCCCACCCGATGTAACGGTAATGGGAGCTACATGTACTATCAGTCATTTAATTTTAATATGTGATGTGAGTATTTATCGGACTTCTATCGTGAAAACTCGATGTTGTGTTTAATAGTTTAATATGTAGACAGCATGGGCAAGTCATTCATGTGAGACATGCAATGGGTCGATCACACCCTGTAATATATCATGACACAATCGACGGCTAAGTGTGCGCCACCATTTGGATGAGACAAAAAGACTGGTTAGATCCTTTGGGGAACATCAACATAATCTTGCGGCCCCTTAACGGTAAAATTGGCTTGCTTTGAATTCGGGTGTCATTCTTCTGTAACCTTCAAAGAATAGGTATCAGCCCAGCGATTGATTAGGTTTTTTCCTTAGACCAATCAAATAGTTAGCCGCATGCCTTCAACTTTGCCATGACATATTGATGAGCCTTACTCCTTGAGTATTGAGGATGAAATAAACGTTATCGATAATTTTACCTTGAGACAATTACATTGTAATCTGAAAAAGTCAGCATGATTACAAATTATCAATAGTGTTTTTTGTTTTTGTTTTGTTTTGTCGTTCTTCTATACTAATGGTCATTGATTGAACTTCAACGAAAAAATCACATTTGAACATTTAAAAATTGCGATATACAAGAGGCACCCATATACGTACCAACATTTTTATTTTTGAACCACACTCATCTAATTCTAAATGTTACTGTAATATAATTACTTATCATTGAACATCTGTTCTCTATGGAACTGTGCAGCTATCTGTAACTTAAATGGACTCTCAAAAACTAACTCAGAAATCATGTTATTAATATGTTTAACCAACTACATGTACTATTGTAACTTTTATAATTGAGCTGACAGCAGAGGAAATTATACAATTTCCTACAGTCAGAATAAATCGGTGTATCTGTTTATCTGTGTATTTAGATTATTATTTCAAATGCAAATAGGATGGATTCAAACAAATATAACGCTAAAAAGGTCTTCACCCTTTGTCACCTCCATTTTAGTTTTCGGGCTTAGCCCTTCATCATGTTTTCAAATGGATTTGACATATAGGTGAGGAGCATGCGCAATTCATGATGGAGCCCGAAAGCTTAGACCTTCAGTGACTGTTAATACATGATTTTTTCTTGCAGACACATTGTTAATAGACACACAGCCTACAGTATACATGTATCTATCATAACAACTTACTTACATACATAAAGCTGGTACAAAACTATTTCCTTTGCGAACAAGTACAAAACATAAAGATTAAAACACAATCTTCAATTAACAATTTAACCGACCAGTGTGCGTCACACATATCACGGACTGACGTTCATCAGTGTGTTCAATTAACGCCATTTACCAGGTTCGTGTACTACATGGTATTGACAAGGAAATATACTGACCTTAAACGGATGTTTTATCTCGTCAGTCCTTCACCAGTATCCTTTAGTCATCACTGGTATACATAACTGTAGGTATAGATGCAGTATCCGTCAGTCGTCCCTGGCACACATAACTGGAGGTATAGATGCAGCGTGCGTCAGCTGACGCATTTTAATATTGTCCCCGACTTCTCTTATTTATGCAGAAAGCATTTAATATACTAAATTTATTAACTGTCGTCACATTATGTCAGTCCAACAAATTAAAATAACGACAAGTACAGCTGGCAGACATGTTACCTACAGTGTTCAGGCTTTAAATGGTCCACAAATCTATATCAAACTTGCAGATACCACCTAGCTCTACATAATCAATTTCCGTTGGTCAACAGAGCTGTGCTTGCTTCAGAAAGCATCGATCGTGTTCACGGATTTCCATAAAATATTAACTGTTCATTGGTTTTAGTCTAGGAATTATTCACTAAAATATTTTACAGCCATAGTTAACATTGTTAACGATATCTAAATGATACTGTAAAGCTAACCAGGGTTAAGGTAATTGTATCCGGATGATCAGCTTGACAAGATCCGCTCTGCTGTGTATATGGTTGTATTTTTAAACAGTAAGTGGTTTGTGTACAGAATAATGTGTAGTTATAAATGATCTTCATGGGAGAGTCATATGTATGACAATCACAAGTATCAAAAAAATATTGGACGTATATGCATAAATACTATAGCTTTAGGAATACCTCACTGTATGTGTATATACATACAGTGTATAAATAAATTAACACCGCATGATCGATATTTCATCAATAGGAAAAAACGGTCAATGAACTTTACCATCTGTAACTAAATTACAGATGGTAAAGTTCATTGACCGTTTTTGCCTATTGATTCCATCTCTTGCTCGGCCTTTGCAGGGTAATTGTGCTGAAAGATGATTGACTTTTAACTTGTCTTGATAATAGACATGCTAAAAGTATTCATGAAGTAGGCTGTTGAACGCAAAATTGTTATGAAAGACAGGATCTTACCAGGGGAATTGAAACATGTTTTGAAGAGTAACGTGGCTAGAACTGATATACTATAATTGAAAATATAGCTATTATATAAAACCAATAGTCCCCTCGGCTAAAGACAGCCGAAGACAGCAATTAAGCTGAGAGCATCGCGGACAAGGAACGCTGATAGTCTAAATATCAGAACGCTCGCTGGCTCTGCTCTATAGCGAAACCGCACTAAGACGACTCGCCCAATGAAACACAACGACGACCCGCCAAACGATGACCAAAATCGGAGAAGAATCCCTCTAGAAAACTCTTTAACTACTAAATATATGTAGAGGGCCTATTCTTGCGCAAGATGCCCTATCACATAAAGTGAGTCAACGAGAGATAAGCACCAGAAAGAAGGGACGAGATATCAAAAACGTGGAACATGTGCACGTGGGAATCTGGCCCGGTAAATGTGAAAAATCTCAATTTCCTACGGACTGCCCACATTAGTCGCCTCTCAATGCTGCAGTGGATATATCAGTCACAGCAGGGGGTCCACACTTGGTCGCCTCTTTCGGTTTGCAGGAATAATGCACGTAATTATCAAATAAGTGAGTGCAGGAGGAATAAGTAGATGAAATGGCCAAGATACTGTATAAATCTGCAAAATTAATCTGACAACGGCTGTTGGTCACACACACTGACATGCAGCAGCAGGCAGGCGAGATAGCAGACCAACTGTGCAGTAATGCACCATTAGGTCAAATGCCCCCTGGAAGGAAAACGAGCGGATGGCAACCGCCTATCGTTCGTTCATACCTCGAAGGTAGCGGGTTTGTAGATTGGTGATCCAAAACCATTCTCTCGTACGTCGTCTCGTTTCTTCCCATGTAGGGCAATGATCTATGGCAACCACATGCATGTCTTTCCAAGATATTAAAATGCCTTGCCACAGGGAAGTGTGGTTTGTTCTGCTTGATGGAGCAGCGGTGGTTGTTAATTCTGATATTGAGCTGGGTGCAGGTCTCGTCCACGTACTGTTGCATTTTTTGCAGGTAATAAGGTACACCACATTAACTGATGTGCATGTCAGTGTTTGTAGTATGTGATACACTTTGCAGTTGATTGTACATAGAAATGTATCTGTGGAGCGCGTGTATGGACACAGTTTGCACACCTTCTTGTAACATGTATTGAAAGAGCCTTTCGCCGCAGCAGGGTTAGGTGTAGGTAGCTTGCTGCTTACCACAAGATCTCTAATGTTTTTAGGTCTACGATATGCCAGTATATGAGACCCTGGAAAGATCTGCCTAAGTTTCGCTGAGAATAAACAATTGTATATATATATATATTTTATCGTTCTCCTTGTTTGCTACACAATTTGAATGCAGTTAATTGTGAAACTAAAGGTGTTGACAAAAGAAAGATCATTTTTCTTGCCCTTAAATAATGATACACTATGAAAATGATACTGCGTTGAATCACTGAAGCGTTCCATGGAGTGAAACATAATAGCTATAGCTTCTTCTTGTTACACGTACATGAGAAAACGCGTACCTTAACCACCCGCCCTAAACGTTAACTCCTTGCATTGGCTACCAGTGAAATATCGCTCTAGGTATAAACTTCTCATTTATAGTGTGCGATTCTTTACACTAGCCACATAGCAAGCCATACTCATTATACAAAAGGCAAATGACCTCTGGCCCTTGTTTACATAACTCTTTATCAACGTATCATTTCTGGACATGTGATAAGTTACATGTAGTTGCTTTTTAAATATTTGTGTCATACTCAGGAACAGTTCTCTTATAGTGTTGTCTGGAGAGGTACCTCCCCAGACAACATTATAAGAGAACATTTTTTTTTGTATAATAAGTAATTATATAAGTTTGCAAGTAATTTATTTTTTGTCACCTATACTTTCTTTTTGTTGTCCTAAATGTGTTGCATTGACACTCGGAATTTTATTGATTCATGTAACTGGCATTTTTGTTAGTTTTAGTATTATTGTTAGAAAATTACTCATTTTTGTGTGTGTTTTTTTCATTAATATTGACATTGTTATTATTTTGTATGCGTTATATTTCTAATAAACCATTGTTGCATCAAATAAAATGTATTTTGTTTCATTTTGTTCCATTGAAAAAAGAAATTAAAAAATTGAAATTTCATAATATCCAAAAAATCTGAAGAAACTACCGCAAGGTTTGGGTTATTGTTCAGAAATGATTTGGTTATGTAATAGCGATGCCGTAGAAAAAAAACGAATGCCTCATTACATTTTTAGGCGGAGGGACGGGAATCCTTAAGGCCTTTGACATTCTGCTACCCCTAGCCCTCCACCACAGAGTCGCGGGTTCGAGACCTACGTGGGGCAGTCGCCAGGTACTGGCCGTAGGTCGGTGGTTTTTCTCCGGGAACTCCGTTTTTCCTCCACCAACAAAACCTGACACGTCATTAAATGACCATTGCTGTTAATAGGACGTAAAACGCAAACAAACGAAACCAAATCTCCAATCCAAGACACGTCACGTTCTCAAAGTGAGAACCAGTAACCACAAAACCACAAAATAGTATGTTCATCAGCCAAATGTACAGAACTACGACTAACGATAAAAAATCTTAAAGTTGATGTATCTTATATCAGATTTTGTTGGTGGTTGTGGGAATTTTCAACGTTATATTCATAGAAAAGAAAGGTTAAATGATAACATCTAATGATATTTCTAAGAGAGCTTAAATATAAAACTGTAAGAGAGTTTGTTGATACTAGGATAGGAGGGCGGATCTAGTAATTGGGAAGAAGGATAGTTTGTGACACATGTTATTCGGTAGAGAGGGGTTTAATGGAAGAGAGAGTGTGAAAGATATTTATCTTTGTAGATAGCAACGATCAGAGACTATACATGATTTGATAAACCATGCTATGTATATGAAGGCCAATTTGAGACCGTGCTGATCGGTGTCATGCAAGTATGTGTTTTTTGAAATATTCAAAACAGTGACCGTAGAGATGATAAAGAATTGAACTTTTGGTGATGGATATATTCCGAGGGGACATGGCATTTCGGGCAGTGGCGGACCCAGGGGGGCTGCCCTAGTTGCCCGGGCAACACCCTTTTTTCTGTGTCCAAAAATAATCTGGACTTAGGTTTTTGAATATTTTCCTCTTTTTCATATGGGATTTTCTTCTAATATCAACCATCCTGTGAACTATGATTTTCTATGGCAGGCAGCAGTTTGAATATCTATATATGCCCAAACAAGGAGTCCACTACTTATACTCTAAACAATAGGGGATTAATCCTCTTCTGTTTATATATTAGTAGGGTCTCCAGTCAGGTCAGTGGTTATCAGTTCAGTTTTTATTACCTTGAACCTTACGGCTCATCAGTTCAAAATAAACATTTATACAAGGATAAACAATACAATCACTCACACCCATATACACACCCACAAATACACCCACATCCACAAATACACACTCACATATCCATTGGTATATAGTGTAGAGAGACATCCCTCTTCATAAAGGTACTTAGTCTTTTCTTTTCTTATTACTCAGTTTAATAAATTTGGCTAAATTTGTTCACTGTTTTTTGTTCCCTGTTTCCATTAGTTGGATAAATGTATACATGCTAGGTCTTTCATAGTAATATTTCTTAATAAAACGCTTTCTTAAATCTAAAAAACATTCACATTTTAATATAAAATGAAATTCAACTTCGATACCCCCACTGTTGCAGTATGCACATGTTCTTTCAATCCTATCTACATTGTTATACCTACCAATTTCAATATTTAATTTCTGAGATGACAGCCTAATTTTTGTAATTTCTTTCAGATTTGCATTCCTAATAGTTCGTTTCTTACTACATTCACCCATTCACTACCATTTTCTAACATTTCTTGATTACATGCATGTAAAACACAATTGTCAGTTTGTTTCAATTTTAACCAGTATTTAAAAATTCTAAATTTCCTAATTATTTCCAAAGGCAATCTTCCTAATTCTTGGTAAACCGGAAGTAGATTTCTTAACCCCTAATAATCTTTTACAATTACTTAAATGTATTTTCTCTATATCTGGTGCTTTATGAAAGCCCCAAACTTCCGCTCCATAGTTAAAAATACTAGACATATGTATCGAAAACATGAAGCCGAGTTTCAACGTTAAAATATTTTTTCTTAAACACGTTTGATACTGAAAACAATGCTTTTCTTCCTTGTTCAGACATTTTGTTGTTGAGTGATGAAGGCTCAACGGACTGTCTACCTAATCGTATTGTTCTAATGTCACGGTGAGGTGATCACCCTGTCCGAAACGTTGAGAGAGGATAAAACCATCTGTTGGAATTAGGTATATATATATATATGTTAATTGTTATTTCAAAGGTAGAGTCCATTTCATGTAGATAAACCTGTATTTTCACCTGTGGTTTCATGTACACATGATCACAAGGAGTGATTTATTATACCTGTTAAAAAAATGTAAATTTCAAAAATGTCAAAGACAATAAAGCATCCACCTTAGCATCACGTTATCAGGTGAATGATAACCAGTGTTAGCATAAAAGCCTGGCATGTATATCCTTTTAAACAGGTGTTGCCCTTGTACATATGCATGCATATACAAATTCACAATAAAAGACAAACAGTCAAATCATAATTTATATTTATGACAAAATAAATCAATAATTAATCGCCAAAATGCTTGCCTAAACTACATGCACATGAAAGGCATGACACAAACATCAACATTTTAACCAAAAACCTACATTTTTACCATTGTTTCAGAGAATTTGTTAACACTCGTTCCGCTCGGCCATCATGAAATATAAATACTCTATGTTATAAAATATAACCTGGAATAATACCGCAAACTCAGAAAACTATTCTATGCCTCACTCGATCTGTTTGACAATGGAAAAAATGTCCGATAAATTCTAGCTTTCACAAGTTTAGTATTACATCTTCAGAAAAAAAAATCTGAAATAAAATTCTGAAATTCTATATATCGTTTGGTGCCAGAAAGTAGTATACATGTACAACCGACATGATAATTATAATTATCACTTTTTTTGAGTCTTCCTGAGTTAAAAATTTGGGCAACACCCAAAATTAAATCTCCTGCCCCACCCCCCACCCTGTCGAGAAGGATGTGATGTATACTTCGTCTCCAAGGCTACCGGCATACTTAGGTTCGACTTAAGGAATGCTGCTTTGTTGTCGAAATTGACCGTGATGTAGACATTATTATCATCGATAGTCCATAATAGGGGGATAGATAACAGGATAGCATGTCCGATATGTCGTTAATGTATCGCAAAAGCTGACCCGAGTACCGATCCCTGGGGTCATTGGTTTGATTCTTTGAGGACCCGGGGATCTGGAAGGCTTGATGTTAAATAGGAAGAACTTCTTGACACCCCTGCAGTGATGGTGATGAAAAATGTGTTGTATTCTGAATGTGTTCATTAGTTAACACAGACTATAGCTGTTTGTGTAAATTTTCTACCTTTATTGAGGGAACAGTAATTATAAACAACTGATCAAGATCATCGTCTTCAAGTGATGCCCACCTGGTTGTAATATTTTTTCTTGTTTTTCCGAAAAAAATTCTTGTTCGGAGAACCATCTTGAGCAAGAATAGAGGAAAATAGTAAGAGAAATCTTCAAAATACTTCAGATACGTTGTAAATCACTTTTGGACGTGTCTAGTGCGGATTCATTTGAAATGCCTGGTGCGATTTGTATGCATTGGGAAAAAAAGGTGAGTTTGTGAAGGCGTGACCGAGAAGGCTATTGTCTTTTGAAGAATAAGTAACTGTCAAGGTAAGCCTGTATCGATAATATCGTCGTAGAGTTTTGTGAAATCATAGCGAATAGAAGGGTGAACGCAGTTTGGTTGAAGTTGCAGGGTTGTCCAGTCTTAATCTGGAGGATTAAGCTCGTCTACAATTACATTGTAGTAAGACAACATCGTGATTTAGGTTGTGTGTCTAATGAATAATGATTGATGTCAAATCCTTGAAAACTTGCTTATCTCTTGTTAAGGTTGTTATTAGAAATAACGGTATAGGGATGTTTTGCCTGTGGTGTTTCTTAGATAGAACAATAGAGTTTCGGAGAAGGATGGGGAGGGGGTAGGTCTGCATCGCAAATGTTAAGTTTTAGCAATGGTTCCATGTCAATAATGAAGATGTTGCACAGGAGATGTTACTTATTTCTAAGTTTGTAGGTGACGGAGCTGTTGGCTGCTAGTACAATTTACACGTATAACACAGTGCTAGCTTACCGTACTGTAATTTACGTTATCCCAAGATTTGTCCCGTGCCGAAAAGATCAAGCAACTGACTTGGGTTGCAGCATGGAATCCGTGCCCGTGGTTGTAATGTAGTAACGATTTCTCTATCACCTGATGAGGGTTTACATTAAACTAGTGAAGTAGCTGCTAGTAAAAAGATGGACATATGGCAGTTATTGGAGAACCCATAGCTCATTTAAATGTTTCATCAATATAGTAACGCGATTAGGCTCAAAACAGGGTTGCTACAATGTTCGGGCTTGAAGATTTCATGTTTGCAGCATTCTCTTAATCCATCCAATGATGTTAAGTAGAAATTTAGTTGAAAACTGTCGGTTCTGAAGGAGTTGTCATTTCAGTATTACTGTCGTGTAATTGCCGTATTGGGGCCAGACTCTCTGCCATTGGATGGGTACAACCTTCGTTTATTTCCCTAGTATTCTAGTGGTGCACTCTTTTTAGGCAAAACTAAGAGAATTGCCCTTTGTCACGGCCAGCTCTTAAAGTTGACCCTCGACCCCAACAAAATAGATTACATAATATGCACATGGTTATCCTTCATAACTTACTGATCTAGACCTTTTTTTCAGATGTTAGAAATGATAACAGTTTTGATCCGGTCATCGACAAGGTTAAGGTTATTCATTGGAACAACTTTGGTGGCCCTCCATCAACGTGTCAAATACCATGACCCTAGGCCTTCTGAACCTTAAAAAGTCATTTAAAGATTTCAACATGTTTCACCCCTGTGACTTTTAATGAAAGTTTCGACCCCTTTGACCTTCAACAAAACTTTGTCATTTATTGGAATATCTCTGATAGCCAGCCATCCAAGTTATCTACTGGAAAACATAGTACGACCATTGGGCTTTTAAAACTCATGTCACTTGATTTCAACATAATTGACCAATATAATCCTGAATAAAGGTCAAGGTTATATTTTTGATGTTAATTGATAGTCGAGCATCTCCACTACATACTGGTCAAATATTATGACCCTGACGCTTTTGGAACTTGAGAAGAATTCATTTGAAGATGTTATCATGTTTGGGTCATGTGACCTTGAACAACCTTGAATGTCTACCATACCTGCTAACTGCACAATGATCCAAGGTATTATGATCTTGAGATGTCTGAAAAAGGCAATCGTTGACAGAAGATGATGAAAGTGTGTTTCCTGGGTAGTATATTTGTCATACTGATTGTTAGACAGTTAAACTACAGGAGACCTGATCACAAACAATAAACAGATCTGTGTAGAATTGGTGTATTTTAATGACTACTGAATACACTGACATGTTTATGAATGACCAACAGACAACTTTTATCACAATCCATATCACCCTCCTACCAGACAACCATGCAGTCATCATTGCTGTATATCAGATGTGCGATACATACATATACATATGTACATCAACTTTAGAAAAAAATCCCTGGTTACCTACCATTACTGTACTCTAACAGAAAACGTGTTTCATGATGCGATTACAAATCCACTGCATAGCCAGGATGTGTTAAAACACGACTGCAAATGGTCTTTTCCAGTCTGAATTTATTGCAGCGTCTTACTGTCTTATCAGATTAAATTTCAAATATAAATCAAAGAGTACAGAGAGTACAAAATTTCCAAATCTTGACATGGTTTTATTTTTTGTTGTTCTGTCTAATGACATGGTCCTGAGTTTATCTTCTGGAAAAATATTCTCTAACATATCAATTTATAATTACAGAAGATTGAATAATAATCAGAGAAGCTTTTGGTTCACTGATTTTTAACTAATGAGTTGAAAACCGGAAAAGCTTCACTCTCAAAATATCAATTCAAATTATTGTTTTTAAGGTTAATGACCAAGCCTCTTACAGTTAAGAGTTCTCAAGTAACCTAGTACATGTACAAGGCACAGAGGCCGAAAACAGTGTTATCTGAAAGGTCTATTCAGCTTTTTTTTAACCTTCAAGTCTTTTACAGCGACACATGATATAGGAACCAATAAATATAATCATTTCAGTCTAACTGTACCATACTTGCATGTCATACAACACATCATACATACAACAGTCTCGTACACATCAAGCAATTATTAACTTATTCAGTTGTTTCCCCAACAATGATTGCAGTTAACACCATAGCACAAATTCAGTACCAGTTTCGCCCATACCACAAACAGTAAATATTTCATGTAACGTTTTTACTGAAAAAGTAACAGGGTATTTTGTTCCAACATATACTTAAGGTTACCTTACTTTCTGATGTTACAAGTCATTCCTCTTATATCCAACAACATCAATCCATGTTAAGCTTGTTAAAGCACCTGGATGAATTTTGGGGAACTGCAAACCTTTCTAAATCTTATGATCATTTTTCACAATTTTGTTTCTATTTTGCTTGGGGTTTAACGTACACGTTCTTGCAATAATCAAAGTTAGATCAAAACAGGTACCTAGGGATCACGGACAATGCCGAAACAATGAGAAGGTGTTAATGGTGTAAATGTATTCTGTACACTGCTTATACTGACGATGATAAAAATTCAAGATTTTCCTGCATTTTTTATCTTTACAAAAAGTGCTGAAACATCCTGTTTTCAGATACCAAAACTACTTGGTACTTATAAGCCTCTAGAAATCGACAAGAAGGAATGTTTCACCTACCGATATAACTGTCATGGGCTACATACATGTCTTAGCAGGCACAATCAAGGATCCAATTACAAACTTTAACTGCGCAGATATCTTTTAACAATGTTGATGACCAATGCACAACATGAATGCTTTACACACTGTATTAAAAATACAAGTACATGTAAAATTGTTCTGTCAAATTTATCCCAGATGGAGCCAATAGACATATATTAGTTGGATTAAACATTGAACATTTGACATTCTAATCAGGTTGTCACATTATCCCATAATAGGGGTGTAAATTGTTTTTCTGGAGGCCCAGTCTGATCTGCAGGCAGATTTTCAATATTCCACTATAAAACCTAAATTTTCATATAGTAAATTATACTAAATATTGATATACTTTCATTGGACTTGACACAATTTAATAGCCCTGGCACCACACTGGTGTGTACACCCACATCTCTTCTTCACTTTATCAATAATGCATGGAATCTTTTCTTCACTTTATCAATAATGCATGGACTTATCTGACAAGAAATGTAATGACTTAGCTATGGCTTTCAAACTTTGGAACATCATGTTGGTTTGTACACTCCCACAAGAGCTGGTCTGATAGTTCTAGACTGGAGTTTGTACCCCTTTTTTGTGATAACTGCTATTGTAGCTTCAGCATCCTTGTCAGGGGTAGGTACTTCAAACATAGCCTCGTGGACAAATGGATCAAACTTTTCACCTTCAGACGGGGCAATTTGTTCAAGTCCGTGTTTGTTAAACACCTTTAATAACTGTGATTCCGTCATAGTAAGTCCTTGAAACAAGTTCTTTAAATGAATATTTTCTTCTTTCAGCTCCTCTTTTGGTACACTTTCTGTGGCCTTCCCCAAAATGTCAGCAACTTCCAGCAAATCTTTACAAAACCCCTGGATTCCAAAGATCTTAGCATCATCTACTTGGTTCTTCATCCTTCGTCGCACATTCTCTGTCTCTGCTAAAGCCCTCATGTATTTATCCTGCAATATAAAATCATGTTATTATTTTCTGCAAGTAGCAAAGATCTAGACATTCTGGTCAAAAGACTGAGACAAATCTGAAGTTGAGACAATCTCAGACTGCTTCTACAATCTTTTGAGAATGACATACCTAGGTAATTGTACATTTAACTGTACGAATGACTTTCATCTTAGTGTTAAGTAAATAAGTAATGCATATGGAAATTGTATCACATTGTGACAATATGTTGGAAACAGGACAGGGCATCATCACCCTAAGTGAGATATTTCTTTTTATCGCACAATTTATTTTTTGTATTTTTATGACACATGACAACTTATTTGTTTATCTCTTACATGGCAATAAATAGCTATATAAGGCAAAAATACACTAAAATGTGCAAGTTATTTGTTTCAAGAATTGACTGGAGATCTAACACTACAAGGGAGGTAACTTTGAATTGGTTTCAGACAGCATGTTTTCAGGATCCCAGCTGTTGCCACACTATTCTCTGGCTTTTTGTGTCTAAAGTAACCTCCCTTTATTTAATTTTTGAAGATATAACTGTAGCAAATATTGGCCATTATAATTATGTTGACCAGGTAGCACAGTTGACAGAACAGTATAACCATTTGAGGTCCAGTGTTCAAATCCCAAGTCTAGCCCTGTTGAAGTTTTACATATTTCACCTATAATGCTTTTCTTAAAAAAAAGTCTCACAGGGTATATATGGTTTTCTCTTCAGAAATAATTGATTAATATATCTCTTAACTCATAAACAATGATTCATAATTTAGGAATGGAAGTCGGAAAACCATGTTTGGAATTATAATACATCATCTATTTCAGGTTTGTACAAAATGACTTCCAGTTCTCCTGCGAATACACAAAATATGTGTTTCTGGTATTAAACAGCTGTGGAAAAAGATAGGAACGCACATCTTTTAAATTTCTACAATAATCAACAATATACAATACACCTGTGTCCCGATTTCTTTTTCCAGAGACTTATTTATTTAAATTGTACAATAAATAATCAGTGGTTATCATATGGCTATTTTGATATCATATACTGTATTATCTAGAGTGATAATATATGATATCAAAATGGTTACATATCATAACCATTTTATCACACATTTTGTTTTTTGCAACTTCAAGAAACTACAAAGAACAGATATCATCTCAGGTAGATAAATAGTTATCAGTCCAGGTTGGAGGGGAATATCTGCTAAACAGCTCAGACACTAATATGAGAGCACTAACATTTTTTTCACAACATATTTGAAATGTTGTGATTTAAGACAAAAGTGTGACAATTAATTATATTGTACATATACCTGCGGTACATATTTCCGGCGAGAAAATGGCCACATGTACAGTCTTTGAACATAAGATGGAAGCCTCATTTCTCTAGGCCAAACGTGTCTTCTAAGTCTATGAAATAACCCGGGTACCTTAATGTCCTTCATAGTTTCCTCCAACTTTGCCTTTTCTTTCTGAAGTGTAATTTCAGCTTCAGATGGACCTGAAGCTTTCTGATCCGGCTTTGTCTCAAGTTTCTCTTCTGACTTTTCCTTGGGTTCAGGTGGAGTCGATCCATTATTATTGGTTTCTGTGGCTGTTGCTGAGAATTGTTTCAAATTTGATCTGCAAAACAAAATCATAAAAGTAAAACTTCACTTCTATTCAAATATTGAAACTTTTTTTATTTTTTCCTAATGATTGATCAGAAGTATCATTTAAATCATATAAGCCTTCAAAACAATTACCACAAAGAAATTGTCAATCTATTGTAGCATTTTATCTACCTTTGTCTAAGGCTGGGATGATATAAGTTGTATCTATCGACACATATGATATTGACTATTTAACAGGAATACATATACTGTATATGTATCTGTATACATATCATGATCACGAATTAATACATTATTTTGTATGTTTTCACATGGCATTTTGCAGAAAAATATTTATAATTAAAAGTAGCCCCCTTTTTACATTTTATGATAAAACTTCAATTTATTAAATATTATTCATAGAAGTTAAACATGAACGACTGAAAATAAAGAACTGGAAGAAACATTTTTTTATCATCTTTAATTATACTTATTATCTCTCTCTGATGGTTTATCTACTGCAAATTTAAAGTGTTAATACTTTACAATGGAAAAGAGTAACGACAAAATCTGTAAAAAAAAGACGATCACAGTTTTATCTCCGGCATACACCTTGTTTATCACATGTTAACATATATATGAGCCTATTGGGTTCTGCAGCACTGGCAAATCTTGCAATATAGTTTCCTCTGAGTTTCATCTGGTCTTGACATGTACACCGGAATATAATATTAAAGCATTTAAGACAATGTCTAATCTGAGCGATGCCATTTTGAAGATTATGCAAATTATACTACATGCATATACGTCATCAAGAAACTGGACTGATCTGGACCGAAAACAGAATAGATTATAATATTCTTATTTAAAGAATTCCGGACCGCCCCTTTTAGTTGATTATTCACTGCCATATATATGCCAACCTGGTACTAGATAACCCATTCTAGCCAAAGTCGCAGCAGATTTTGTTGTCAGCACCTCAAATCTTAGCACTACCAAACGATGTCGGAGTATTCAACGTTTTCATATATGTAGTAATACGGTACGCTCTGACCCCACACAAGACACCTTTCTGTCAAAATGACCAAGTCTGGTATCAGGGCCAAAGGAATATCTGGCTATCTATATAGGTAGATTTACCTTTATAGTGTAAAGGGCTGGAACGGTGATCCAGCACACTGAACGGTTAATTATGATTACTATCCGGTTTAGTAAATCTAGATATACGTACCCGATAAAAATGTCCCAAAATGTAGGTCAATGTTTATTGGGTTTCCCAGTCAGAAATGTTGTTCCTGACTGCTGGTTGACAGAACTCAAAAACGCTTTGTAATCAGTTTATATATATATATATATTTGCTATACCATTGAATGCATGTATACAATAGGCTAACATAATACCGACTGACATTTTGTTGAATAATATAACTTATCATTCACCGGCAGCTGTCCTCTGTGTTCCAACCGGAAGCTGTACATGTGATGCACAGAAATACATGTGCATAACGTTGAGGACACATGATTGAAAGCGAAACTCTACAGACATTTTCGAATCGGGAGGCTAGCGATATGTAGCCAATATAAACAGATTTTGAGAAATTGCAACATGTTGCAAGTAATTGGTATGGGTTATCTTTGTGTATATGCATTTAGTGAATTAAAGGGACATCACGGTGAGGTATATATATATATTTTCTTTTGACTTTTTTTTTGAAATAAAGCATGAATATATCAAGTGAGTATCCCCATGGAAACTAACGGTCGGATTTTGCCGATACATATTCATAAAACTGTGTAATAACTAATAGAAGAGGAGATTCTACGTGTCAGCTACGAAGTGAAAAAATGCCAAATGGTCAAAGAATAGCGCAAGGATTATTAAGCTTAATATTAGGCCATAATAAAATTTCTTAAATAAATTAATTGCTAGATTCTCATCCCCGCCCACCCTATCTTTGAGGCCACGCCCCAATTTTTTAATTTGCAAAAAAAAAACCATGAAAATACGAAATCCAGATTTTTCCCCCCCGTTTTCCACTTCAAAAATTAGTTTTATATTATCAACTTCCGGTCGTAGAAAACTTGTCGTCTGCAAGTATGGTTTTTGTAATTCTCAAGCTGAAATGTCAACTTGCCGTTCTTAAAGATTGGTATGGGTGTTCAGTAGCCGATACTAAAACATTAATGGAAGTCTTTCATGAATTAGCTGATGGAACGATTGACAAATCTGCGCCCGTCGAGTGTGGTAACAGGGTCGTTGTGTCGGCTGGTGGTTCTGATTTTGCTGATGTAGAAACCGAACAAGACAATGTGATAAAATCAGTGTTTGTAAGAAAAATCTGACATGTGATGGGCCAATTGAACTGGCCTATTTCTCTGGTGGTTTTAAAGCAGTATGCTTCCATTGTGGCACAGATGACAATGTGGCTAAATCTGATGAAAACTACCCCATATGCCAGAACTGTTTGGCTAATGGCAAGGTCACTGTAATTAAAAGAGGACGATATGTGAAAAAGTAATGTGGGGTGGTGTATTCATACCAACAGTTAGTACAGATATATATGTGTACTGAACAGTGAAATGGTGTTCAATGTGTATACTGCATACTCAAAGTTGTTATTAACAAAAAATAAAGACAAATGTACACTGAACATGCGCCTTTATTGCACTATTTAAACACATTTGCAACCATTTCAAATTCTAGGAAAAATAAAAAATAAAATTTGTCCCTCCGCCCCAATTTTGAAAAAAATTTGGATGAGAATCTAGCAATTAATTTATTATGGCCTTAATAAGCTCGCTAGTACATGTATGTATCTTTGTCTAAGGCCAAACAAAATTAATTACTTGGTTCTCAGGTTCTCTTTTCAAAAGAGATGCGGCAGCAGAGTTATTTTTTTCCCCATTTTACATGGCAAAAATGAGACGAGGACGATTTTTTTTTATTGTGTAGCAAGCCTCCAAAAATCCCCCATGATGTTCCAGACAAGAATCACGAACCACCCATTCCTTATTTGTACCGAAATGAGCGCCATTTGTACACAAGACTAATAAGTCATAATCTTTTTAACACTTGCCTGTATATCAATTTCCTTATCTTTATTCAAACATTTTCGGGGCCCTGTGTGACTAACGAGTAAAAAACGACATGCGGACCAATTTTCTGGATTTTTTCTTAAAGACGGCGGCTGACGCATTCACATTTTTTTTTTACTTTCAAGATAAAATCGGCAATGCAGTGCCCTAAAGTGAAATGCGCGGGCCCGAGAACCTAGTAATCAATTTTTTTTGGCCTAAGTTGGAACACGGATGAACTTATTTTTATTAATTTATGGGCATGTATCTGAAGAGTTTACTTTGCGTTTCTATATACAGTAGTTTATGCGAAAGGAAGGGATAAGTGACTGGTTAGTTTGATTTTGCTATGGGGCTCTCCAAGGGATAACTGCTGTGATGTTGTATAGTACCTCTATCTGTCTGTACTCGGGGTCACATGAGACACGTGCACAATTAGATTTACATAATCTTTAATATTCCCGGGTTCAGTAAAATGGTATGATTAAATTATATTGTTGAAGCAAACATTTATTTTTATTCACATGCAAGATTTAAAGATATATCAAAATGATGGCATCATGGTTCGAGATGAATAACTGAGGAAGGAGAACCTAATTATAGCACAGAATTAGATTGCTATTATAGCACAGAATTAGATTGCTATTATAGCACAGAATTAGATTGCTATCTAAGTCAGTGCTTTAATATAGTAATAACTTTTTTAATCCTAATGTTTCAACAGTTCAGGTTTTACATGATGTTGACTTAAAGTTAGAATGTATGATCATGCAACAACTTTTGTCTATAATTAATTTTCGACTTCAGATAGAATCGGAATACGTATTGAAAACGGGAAAAAAATCATTTGTTTACGTTGTAAAAATGGTGCATGCTACCGATAACTACGGCTTCTGTTTTGGACAAAAGGAACTGATTTATCTCAACATAAAAAGAGTCCATATACAATATGCTTAAATCTCTGTAAAGTAATAAAAACATATAATAATCAAGTATCTCAACACATATCCGACACATATTCTACATGTACACGTAGTGTTTTTTCCAGAAATGTTCATCTAATGTGATGGCTTATATATGACTCACTAAGTGTTAACGTATGAAAACAGTGAAAGTGGGAAAGAGATTTAGAGTATACATAAATATATATGTATATGTGTATTAGTGCTGGGAATCGGTCAAATATTTGAGATCGATAATCGGAACTCCATAAACGATCGATGATCGGTTCAAATGACCTACTCGTGTAACATAAGAGGCTGGCCGATTTATTATCTGATGTAATTGTGCCGACTGATGAGAAAATATTCGTTTCCGAAATCTAGGCGGAAGGAAGGATTCAATTATATCTCTGTTTTGACTCAAAACTTGATGACAACTTGGTGTACTCACAGTTTAGGTATTCATTACCCCCATTTGAATGCTCCAATCACTATAACATAGCATATTAATAATAATTTATCACGTAAAACACTCTGCTAGCTTCATTTTACTAGCTTTCAAATATGGCGATTTCGGTTGATACAAAATGCGGATATATGTATTCTTCGAAACGAATACACATGACGCAACGAAAAGCAATTCCGCTTTTTTACCATATACAATTCCATTTTTATATTAACCACCAAATTTATAATGTCGGTGCAGATATTGCGTCTGCTTCAAGTTAGAAAAGGATTACAATACAATTGAACATAATCGATCTTTCATCGGCAAAATCGATTATTGGATCGGACCCTTTTCAAACTCGATTTAATCGATGTTTCCGATTATCGGTACATCACTAATGTGTATGGTCTAGAAAAAAGTGGCTAAAGACATTGAGTTGTAATAAAAAAAATCACAAAACTTTCTCTTTTTTTTTTTTACACTTGTCAATGCATTTATATACCGGTATATACTTTATGAAAACATTTGAAAAAGGATAATCGTCTCGTAAATATTCCTTTGTACAGAAAGGTTTGTCCCATTGTTGAGGGAAGGTGTTGAGCCCCGTACCGGTCACATTCAGGTATTAGATATTTCCTGGTCTATAAATAACGCTGAGATGCAACCAATATTTCTTCAATTAAATTTTGGATATTGGCAAGTGTGCACATTAACTTCTGATGATGAATAATGACTGCCAAGGGGATTCAACAAGTTTCAACACAGACTTAGAAATCATATTCCTTGGTTTCATAGTGTGGTAAAGAAGATGCAGTTGCCTGGTGGCACCTCTCTAGGGGCCCCTTTGGAAACTTTGCATCTCGGTCAGACCACCTGTGTGTATTGCCTTAATTCTTTCAAAACCTTCACTTGACTTTTATGAAGCTATTTAATTTGTAAAAGGGCAATTCAAGTGGTCAAACTGGACATTTGGAACGGACTATGAATATGGGGATAGCAAGGTAACATAAGCGGAAGTGCATACAACACATACATTCTGATTCATTAAAAAAAAATGGCTGTTCATGTGATGTCCCTTCAAGTAATCATATTTTTATCAAAATAAAACGCCATTGGCGGCTCTATTTCATGGCACAAAAAACATAATTACCCGGTTTTGGTTCAGATAAACACACGATTATCCAACTGGCATCATTTCTAACTGTTGCAGCCCTGACATTCTGTAGTCCAAACTTACAATTACTACAAATTAAGACGAATGTAAACAAACTGTCATACCTGATAATGATCATCTTGTGGCGTATATATATGTGCACATACAAAAAACGGAGGACAAAACTGTTTTTTTTAGTGAAACAAATGTTTTTTTGTTTAATTGCTACTATAAAGCTAAATATATATAGCTACAATAATACCACAGGAGCCTGAAGTTCTGTCAATAATGAATAATAACAGTAATACCAAAAAATCAAGCATATTATAGGTATTTTTTTGTATTACTGTTATTATTCATTATTGAGAGAACATCAGGCTCCTGTGAATAATAAAGACAAGGTACTGTATAAATTTGATTGTCCTTTCAAAATGCCTGTCGCAGGAAAACGATTGCACCATATCCATAATCCGTGCACAGGGGCACGTTACAAATGTCTGAAATACACACATATGCTATTCTGATATGGGTCACAACACACATAAACAGACACAAGGGAAGAAGCTTCGTCAGAGCACTACCGGTACCGCCCAATGTCAAATGAAGATTTTCAACACTTACTTTTGTTATTTTTTTCAGCGATCTGCGGCGATAGCTTCTGTTTGAATTGTGATTAAATAATCCATCATGATCAATTGTGTAATCATTCGTCTAATACATCCAATCAAGCACTTTTTCGGGGAATTTGCATTTTTACCGCCATGATTACCTTGAACCTGACCCGGAAATGACGAGTGCTTTTCGACATGTCTTTATAACATACTGCCAAATACTAAGGAAAGTCCCAAGGACCCCCGAGTAGAGTCTAGTCCCGCAGCAAATAATTTTTGGCGCAATGTATAAAACATCATGTCTCGCATCGTTTCCTGGTACGTATTTTGCATTTTACGTTTAAAAGTTACCGTATCAAAAATATTGGACTCTGTTAATGTGAAATACATACTAGGACACGATGCCAGACATGATGTTTTAAACATTGCGCCAAAAATTATTTGCTGCGGGACTAGACTCTACTCGGGGGTCCTTGGGACTTTCCTTAGTATCTGGCAGTATGGTATAAAGACACGTCGAAAAGCCCTCGTCATTTCCGGGTCAGGTTCAAGGTAATCATGGCGGTAAAAATGCAAATTCCCCGAAAAAGTGCTTGATTGGATGTATTAGACGAATGATTACACAATTGATCATGATGGATTATTTAATCACAATTCAAACCGAAGCTATCGCCGCAGATCGCTGAAAAAAATAACAAAAGTAAGTGTTGAAGATCTTCATTTGAAATTTGGCGGTACCGGGAGTGCTCTGACGAAGCTTCTTCCCTTGTGTCTGTTTATGTGTGTTGTGACCCATATCAGTATAGCATATGTGTGTATTTCAGACATTTGTAACGTGCCCCTGTGATCCGTGCACGGAATTTCTGGATTGAAGGGATCTTCTGGTTTTACAAATTGCTCATAATGGTTGTCTTTCACCATGCATCAACCAGTGATCAATTTTCAATCTGACATTGAAGGGTCATACTTCAATAAATATATTATTTTGACATGTTCAATGTTGACACTAACCAAGCAGGCGATACTGGACGAAAATGTGTCAAAATGTCAAATAAAGAAATCGAATGACTTTGTGTCAAAATGCCATAATGTGAAAGTTAATGTGTAAACCAAAGTTATAAAATCGGCCTTATATAAATGCTGATGTAACCTTTGCCAAGCGATCATCATCACGTCATTGCGTTTGTAGTAAACTCTGGTTACAGAGGGAAGTTGGAATTAAAATCGAAATAAAATCTGATGTGATTAGCTATAAATGTATGATAGTCATATTTACCTAATAGGTGTTGTACGAAGAATATATGAACGGGTAATACTGGTCATTCGCCTCGCGGACCTCAAGCACATGCTACCTATCGTCGCCATTTTTCTTTTCTGATATGGCGTTCGGAAATTTCTAGAATCGTCAACAGAGAGAACAAAATTCAAGAGAGAGGCGAAGTTTTAGGTGTACTTGGGCGACGGTAACCGCGACAATAAACATTGCAATTTACGATACACTACAATACAATACAGTTTATTTAACGTCGGATATTTAAAAACATTTAACATTAGATATTAAAAGCTATTATTCCGACAAACGTAAGTAAAAGCATCAATTCAAGAAATTACATATATAAAACATTATGACACATTAACAGAAAATGTTAAGACATAGTCTCTATGCAACTGAAGTTATGTAGCTATATATATATATACATGCTTAACTGCTACCTTCGGCTGTATATAATAGCTATATTTTCAATTATAGTTTATCAATTCTATCTTCTTGTAATATGATGTATATGTACATGTAACTGTTCTGTTTCACTGTGTCTTGAAAAAGGAGCGGATCGCTTCGAAAAGTTGACAACCTAAACTTGTCCACACTGTTGGAATTACTTCTTTGCCCCATATATATACATGTATATATATAGCAGGACAATACTTTTACAATAAAATACACATTAGCATAAAACATTGAAGCAAAGCACATACAGATAAAAATAGACATTATGAGCTACAATTTCCACTGTCAACACTATATATATAAAACACATTTACACCATGTAAAACAAACGGAACATAGTAATAAGATGAATTAAATTAATAAAATAATAATAATAGCAAACATTCGCACAAATCCGCACAAATCCGAAGAAGCAGCATAAAACACACACATAATTAAACATGAAGCAAAGCGGACTAGCCACATGTACATTTACTACACACTGCGGCAGACATTACAAGAGCAAATGGGAGTCTCCGAAATTCATTGTACCTGTCTACTTTTCTGAGTTGATTGGGGAGACTGTTCCACACCCGGGCGGCCTCGTAGGAGAAAAATTTGAGAGTCCATACCTTGTAGTGTTGACCCTAGGTAATACACCTTTATTTCAATCATATCATGAATAAAACGTGGAGAGATTTTCTTAACTATTTTATATACTTCACATATCATGTGTCTTAAACGTCTTATGTGTAGTAAATCAAAGTTTGATTTTTGGCCTAAAAGTTCAAAGGAAGACGAAAAATCACTATATACAAAACGTAGTGATCTTTCTTGATTTTTTCTCTCTCCATTTTCCGTACACTTTTTACCGAACAGAAATGCCACACAAGAGGGCAATAATTAAAACTTGAAACAATGAAAGAGTTGTAAATAAGTTGTCTCCCTTCCCTAGACAAAAATGTACCTATCCTTTATAGTACAGATAATTGTCTGGAGGCTTTTTTTACAGAGCTCTGAGATGTGAAAGTCAAAGTTCAATAAGTAATCAAAATTTACACCTAGTAATTGGACATTTTTTTCACAATTAAGAGATACATCTCAATACCAAAAGATTTTATTTTATCAAATGTTCGTTTTCAAATGATGATTGCCTGAAACTTTTCAGGATTGGCTTTCCTATCATTTTTACTAAACCAATCAATAACATTAGTACAATCTTTTTCTAAAATTGATTTTAAGATAGTAGGATCCTTATGGGTGTAACCTATAGCATTGTCATCTGCATAGTTGTAAAGAGATGAATCTCCAACACAATCAAAATTATCATTTATAAATATGTTGAAAAGAAGGGGGCCCAGGATAGATCCCTGGGGAACTCCTTTAAGAATACCTGACCAGGTGCTGCAATTTGAAGCCAGTTTCACCTGCTGACACCTGCTGCACAGGTAGCTGGACATCAGGCTCACTGCCTGACTGTCTAACCCATATGCTTCCAGCTTCCTGAGCAGCAGATTGTGGGGGAGACAGTCAAAGGCCTTGGATAAGACCATAAGTATGGCAGCAGAACACTCATGGCGATCCAGGGCCGAGCGCCAATCCTCCACCAATCTCAACAGGGTCGTTTGGCATCCAAAACCTGGTCTGAAAGCACCTACAAATGGATGGAATATATTTTCAAAAAAATCAGAAAGTTGCCGACTAATAGCTTTTTTCATATAGTTTTGAGATATAAGGAAGGATGCTGACAGGCCTATAATTCTGCTTGTCAGTGTTATCTTTCTTTTTATAGATCGGCACAACCTGTGTTTTTGCTTTAATATACCTAGAAAAGAAGATGTAGCAATAATGTGGTTAACTAGAGTACATAGAGGCAAGCTAATATTGGAACAATAAGCCTTAAGTAACTTAGATGAGATGACATCTACTCCTGTCGCCTTCTTTACATTAGATTTAGAAATATTTTGACTAATAAAGTGTTCGGATACAGGTTTAAAAGAGAAAACAGAATTATTTGTAGTGTCCTGTATCCTGTCTAACATTTTGTTAGTACTTACATTATCCGTCCTAGTCCCTATATCCTGTGCTATATTTACAAAATAATCATTCAGGATATTACACACTTCCTTTTGATCTGTAATAATTCTATTACCTTCCTCAAGCAAAATACTCTGGTCACCAGCCAACCCCTTGTTTGATAAGAAGGGCTTGACTGTTGTCCAGAAATCTTTATTTGCCACACACATCTAGTTCCCGTGTATCAAGCATACGCTGTAAGCTAACCATACATC
Source organism: Mizuhopecten yessoensis (assembly GCF_002113885.1). NCBI lineage: Eukaryota > Metazoa > Mollusca > Bivalvia > Pectinida > Pectinidae > Mizuhopecten > Mizuhopecten yessoensis. Next base: position 170,010 of record NW_018408801.1, on the reverse strand, counting down.
GGTACAAGTTTAATTTATATATGTTGGGCAAACAGAAGAAGAAAAATGCACGGTCAGACGGGGTTCCAACCCGGGACCCTCTGAACTCTAGACGGACACTCTACCAATTGAGCCACCCGGTCGCCGAAGATCGACCCAGGCCAGTCCAGTTGGCTGTTCCGATACACATAGAATATTTTTTCTTGATAATAGTAGCTCTATGATATATTTCAGCCATGATAAGTGTCGCGAATATTGACAAAAACTAACGGTACCGATATATATGCATTTTAGCCATTGAGACTATATATATATATGGACTGACGGCCTTGCAAGAATAAATTAAAAACCAAACCTTTGCACTTAAGCATAAACAAATCTTAATGGTTATTATCTGTATTTTAACTTTGTCTTTATTTTAACTTAAGTGTAAAAGTTTTGCACTTACTTGACAACAACAACATTGTTCGTAATAAGCTAAATATGCAATGATTACAGCAGCTTATTTCACATAAGTAACTTCTGTTTGTTTGCTTATGTATTTTTATTGTATTATTGTTTCATGGTGACTTTTTATCTCTGTTATATGATGTGATGTTAATTTTCATGTTCCGTTCCTGACTTGATAAAGGGTCGGATCGCCCTGAAAAATTGCACTGTCGTTATTGCTACTTTGCTCATATATGTATTGCTTCATTTTGACAAAGCTGCGTGCGGCTTTTTTTGGAACCTTTCTTTATGATTTGATACTCCTTATTCAAATACATATATCTTTAATAAATGTAATAGATATTTCTTTAACCGAAATAGAGATATATTTACTAAATTCAAATAGACATAGCTTTCATGTTTATTCATATATAACAGGAACGAGATCTAGAGTAGTATGCTTCCACCGGGGATCGAACACGCGACCACAGACTTCCCCAATCGGGAACCGTCGGCACTTTCCGTAAACGAGAAAATACGGGAAAAAAAAGTTTACGGAAAGTGCCGACGGTTCCCGATTGCAGACTTCCCAGTCGATACTCGAGCATCCTCGATACTCCAGGGGTGACGCTCACTTAAGTTTGTAAAGAGCGAAAACCAATGTACAGTCAAAATCTGCCACACTAATCCCCAGCACTATCAGCATCAAATTGATACCTGGGTAAAATACAAGCGACTACGACGTATATCAATTCCCTCCACCCAAATGCACCCATATAGGTGCATTTGAATAGCGGTATGATATTTTATACGAACGCACTAAAATTTCTTTTAATGTACAGTATATATATATATGTATACTATCAAAACAAAAGCAACGAATAAACACAAGATTCAGAAATTGCTTTTGGAATGAAGAGTTTGTGTTTTATATGAAGCTTGAGTAAATCTGAAAAATATGCATGGTTTGGACATGGTGAAAATCTGTCGAACATACGAACTCGACCTTAGACGGCGACAGATGAGAGGCGGTGACGGTAACGTGAGCGTACTCTTTTAAGTATCTTAAAATTTCGTATTAAATGACCTTATACATTGATTGAACTTCATTTTCAGACTCATACGTCAGATTTTAATAATTGATCACATGTAAATCAATCTGAAACAAAACAAATACGTATAGATGGCTTACAAAACAAATATGATTGCACGTGACCTACTTTATGTTGACTAGGCTTAGTTAAGTTTAAGAAAAGTTATAACAATCATCACTGTCACAGACGAAGTTGTCAGTAGTAGGGTACCCGGAAAAAAAGAGGTACGGGACAACGGAAAAGTCCTGTAGGGTGGCGGGAAGCAGGAGTAAGTGGACGGAAACAGAAGTAATTAAAGGATGGCACGAAGTGAATATTTCTGTGGGTGTTTTTTTTCAACACGTGAAAAAATCTCCTCGCTCCCGCTGTTCCATAAATCTCTTATCACTCCGTTCAATGCTAACATTTTTTATCGGGGGCTAAATCGCATCGCTTAGCGTGACGATTCCAGGACTGCTAAATAAAAAGAAATTGATTTTAGAGACCCAACGATAGTACAAAAATTCCGATGATCAAATAACAAATTGTCACAGACAACAGTACGTAGAAATGATATAAAAATACATTAAGACTAGAAATTAAAATGCATAGCCTGTTATGGTCATGTGGCTATGCCCGTTACTGATACATTGATCAAAACACGTTTTCTAAAGCAATATATACCTTATTGCAGGGGACGAGGTCATCCTTTTTGGGGGCAAATCCACATCTGTTGCGCCATACGGAAGAAAAATCACATCGCTAAGCTCGGCAATGTTTTTATTTTTTAAAGTCATAATATACTGTTGTATAGTTCGATTTTAATTAAATTTCTTTTACTGCGCATGTTTTGAATGATCTACATCTAACTCAACACAGTATTGGTATGACCTTAAATTTGATCAAATTTGAAAGAGATCAGATGGGCAGAATCTTTCTGGATTTCAGTTTTCCTTCTGTGATCCAATGGCCGTCTTGATGAACAACTTCGAAACCAATTGGTTCTGCTCTCGATATAGTATCTTTCCTATCCACTTGGGATATGTCATGACACAATGGAAGGCTCTGTACGGGCAACGCGCACCTTGCTGATGATACGAGCAGTTGCTTGTTTGAGTGGTTTTACGTCCACTTCACTGTCTAGTAGTTTGGTTATCATGAAGACGAAGAAAAAAATAAGAAACGAGTAGAAGGGATAAAGTATGTAGTGAATGGATAAGAAAGGATGATGGAGGAGAGAAGGAGCCGTCTTTCCTACATGTACTAATTTATAACTCAATTGTTTGGAAGACTCCTAGACCAAATGTTGCCTTATCCTAACTCAGGTTTGACCTGAAGACGCTAGTCGCATAGCAACACCACACCCCGACTCGACCGGAAGAGGGAGACACAGTCGCCAACATATATACGAGTAGTTTACTTTGACCCCTTTATATACACTGAAATAATCGCGCGGTAGCGTAACGGTAAAATTGACCAACTTTCGACTTTGAAGTTGGGTGTCGCTCCTCTGTAATCGTCAAAGGACAGCTATAAACCTAGTGATTGGTTATTTTTTGTATTTCTGCAACCAATCGTAAAAGCTAACCGCGTGCCGTTGATTTGGTCATAACAGAATCCAAGGGTGTAGAGAAGATGTGTGTATCGGGTACGGGGCCATTGAATGAAAGGTGCTTGGTGAAAGGCGAGATCAAATGCTATCATCTGGGCAATCTACGTGAATTGGAAGTTTAACGTTTTTTTTCTGAGCATTTACATGCAGTTGTAAGAGTTTCCATACCTTTGTATTGCGATACAATGTTGGGACTTACAAATCAGGTTGATCAGGAACAGTTCACAAAAGAAAACTGATAATAAATGTATATATATTTAAATGTTATTAAATGTAGATTGCCTCTTTGTTCATGGTGTTGGTAATGGCTTATTGACTATCTGCAAAAATAGATAAGATCCATAAAAGGTAACACACCAGCTTGGAAAGGCGTGTGTAGTAATTGGACACTCATCTGATGTAATTTAAATGGCGTCATATTAAAGCATTGTCAGTTATCTCCTTTTTTTTCATCAAACATGGCCAGCTTAGTTTTCAAACAAAATAAATAGTAAATGATATTTGATTGATAGATTAAGAATTTATAACTAAATATCATTTACCATTTATTTTACCATTTATTTCTATCATTTGCTTGTCTTGTCAGGGACTCCTTGCAGGGAGGCGTCTTGAAAATAAGACCCATTTGAAAAAAAGCTGTCTGGGGTTCACAGTGCTGAAAATCATATTTACATTGAAGTGCTTATCATACTTTTGTTTCCTTTGTAATGATACGTACACATATGTTTTGTATATCAAACTATAATTACAACAATATTCATCCAAAACACATCGACGAATAAAACGAAAAAAGTCGACGAATACGGACGTGACAGCAAGCTCATTGGTTATGTAACTCGTCTTATTGTAAATACAACTCCGACAGATAGATAATTAAATGAGTGAATGAACATTCACACTTCACTTGTCTTGATATACATTTTAGATATCTTGATATTTAAAAAGCTAGAACTTATTCAAAACGATTACTTTATATAGTGTTGCACCGCAATGAACATCTCTTCATTTTTTGGTCATTTATAGACGTGTTTCCCCATAGTAAGGTGTTCCAGTTAATACCCTGGGCACTCCTGCTTTCATTTCGATATAATCGGATGTTTCCCCATTCGGTACAACACTTTGCTGTCTGTTTGAAAGACGATTTTAATCATCCCAGCAAAAACTGCTTTTATTAAAGGATGTATTTTTAAAAAGCATGAACGATTGTTTTGTGTCATTTTGATGGAAATCCTTACTTACTGGATGTTGAGAATTCCCTCAAATGACTACAGTTATAATATTGTGTCTTTTTAGGATTTTCTAGTATATAATAATTGCAGGTGTACTTCTAACCATCTTCTGTTTCTTAACGCTTGCCTTTGCAATGCCTTGCTCATCTGGTTCACCCGTTGTCAGTATAATCACAGGGACCTGAGCATTTGTTACAGCTATATTTGGACCTAAACTTAGGCAAAGGTACTAACTTTCCTTAGTGAATTCATTGTATGGGTTTACTAGCATATTTATCATAACCTATATTAGGCCCAATGGATTTGAGTCGCCGCTAATCCCACGTTAAAAAGTACTTCATGAGGTATATGCATGAATCTCATATTATTTAAAACAGAGACTTCTGTTAAAACATCTTACAGTTCCAAATTATATACCACCGTTACTCACTCTAACGTTAAATCGCATCTCAGGAAATTTGTACGCTAATGGTTTCAGAATTAAACCGAAAAACGAAATAAATATAACACGACGGTAACATTACTTGAAAGATCAATACGATAGTTAACACTATGCATGGAAGAATGCATTGCGACTAAAAGCGATTCTTACAAGCCCACGGTAACAGCTATCTGAAGAAAGAGTTATACACAGACCATAGTTGCAGGAAGGAAGAATTACAAATAGATCAATACCCAATTCTTGAATTTCGTTTTTTAGATACACATTAATAGGGATTTGTTTGAAGTAGTATTACTACACGAATTATGTAAATTATCGCGGCGTTGAATACTCTGTCACATTCAATATGGTACATATATCTTTCCTTTCTTTTAACATTTTCATTTGTGAGATACCACCAATGACAGTGTATAACATAAATGGTTGTTTCCGTTTAACAGATTCTCCCTGAACACTAACCTGACTCACAGTGCTTTGACTAGGACAAAGTATATACCGCCACCACCATGCGATACTGTAGTACAAGAGGTGGTGTCACCGGTCTTACATTTGAGGAGGCCCTGTATACCGGATATGCTGAAGATGGTGGAATTATACTTCCGGAGACAATTCCAACCATCACCACAGACACTCTGAAATCGTGGTCCAAGCTGTCTTACGTGGGGCTAGTTAAAGAAATCGTACCGTTGTTTGTGGGAGAGGACGAGATTCCAAAGGACGAACTGAACGGTACGTTGTTTTAGCGTTATCTCACAGAAGTCACATTTTCTAAAATAATTCAGGTATTTTTCCTCAAATGACCACGGCGCACTTTGTGATGATGAATATGCAGACTTGGACAGTACGCTTGAATTTGCTACACTGTTGGTTATTTTTGTTTTACTATTCATCCAGGTTTATTGGACAAAGCATTCGGCCGTTTCACCCATCCGGACGTCACACCCATATCGAAGCTTAACGATGGTCTAAACATTATAGAACTCTTCCACGGCGTCACGTGGGCTTTCAAAGACCTTGCGCTGTCGTGTGTGGGACAGTTTCTGGAATACTTTCTTAATAAACGACAGAAACACCTGACAATCATTGTTGGTAAGTCTGTTTGATATATTATGTGTTCGCAAGAAATAAGTTATAATGACATTTTTTGATGTGGTAGCGCACTGGGCTACTGTGTTCAGATCCAGGTACCCTATATAACTGATTTTTCTTTTTCTTACCTAGATGGAATATTGTAGCTCCTAAGGCTCTCATCCTGAGATTAAGTTTTATCCATTAGCAATATCCGTTACAGTATATTGTATTGGCGATACAAAGGCAAACATTATTATCATAATCAGGTATTAATTCACGGTAAATATGCTACTAGTAATAAGTTTTATGCAGGTATAATTATAGTTTTTAAACTTGATATGACTGTTTATATTTTTAACGTTTCTAGGAACATCTGGTGACACCGGAAGTGCTGCCATTGAAGCGATACGTGGTTTGAAATGGGTAGACATTGTTGTATTACTACCGAAGGGACGATGTTCTCGTGTCCAAGAACACCAAATGACCTCTGTTATGGAGGACAATGTCCACGTGTTCCGGGTAGAAGGATCATCAGATGACCTCGACCTTCCTATTAAAAAAGTGTTCATGGACATTCCATTCAAGCGCCAACACAATCTAACCTCCATCAATTCTATAAACTGGGCTCGTGTCATGGTACAGACGGCTCACTACATTTACTCTTATCTACAGGTGGGTTTCACACTTATTGCATAACAACACTTCTTTATGGGCTCTAAATCCCCTAAGGGTGGGGTCAGACCTCTGCGCTACTTCTAGAAGCATGGTTGTGTAAATAATTTCTGCTCAATCGTATGTTATGACTCGGGGGCTAAGTCAGTCCTCCAGAGGCAGGGCAAATCCTGTTAGAATGAAAGTATTCATTTCTTCATACATGGCAATTTTTGTATGGGTTATAGGGATGGGATCCCAGTGGTTTCCTTGTCTTGACCATTGGAATAAGTCCTCGATGGTGGGGCTGTATTCGGGGATCAATTTTAGTAGCATGGATGTATTCGTGACTTATGCTAACTATATATAAGTATGTTGCGATTTTGAGGGAGTCTTTATCATATTTAAATTGTGCTGCTGTAAATTTTGGACCAACCGTTCCAGCACCAGTTTTCAAATTTGCTTCATTCATACTTACCCAAATGGTGTTTAAAGTCAAATAATCAAAAGTTGATATAATCAATGTAGTCGTTTAGAAGTGGCAAAATGTAATTTAGCTTTTTGTTTGTTTTAAATTTAAGTACATCAGCCTTGCTCTAGTTACCCCTTAGAATAATTGTCAGATAGTGTACGAACCCAGTACGATAAGTATACGTATTATATACGTTGTTACCTCAGATGTACCCTGTCATTACACGAATAACGATTTGTTTGTTATACTGTATGTTCACCAAAGATGTGCCCAAGTTGTGATGGTGAGGTAGAAATTGTCATTCCGACGGGTGCGTGCGGAAACGTTACATGTGAGTATATGTAAATAGTCACTTGACAATTTGATTATAAACCGTCTATATTTAGTGATACTATATACATGTAACATACATTGTTTGCCTTTATACACTCCTTATCAAAGTATTCGTACGGATGTGGATGCCTGTGGTAATAGTATGGTTTGTGCTTAAATAAACACTAGAAATACGGAAGTAAGGAAACGATTAAAATACGATAAACAGTAAATACAGAAAACCGAACAAAGTAAATGTGTTTTGTAACATGTGCCCGTTTCGTCCATTGATTCCTACGATAAAACAAATGGAAATCCTTGTCTTAATGTCTGTTAGTTGTGTAGCAATTGCTTTAAAGCAAATTAATATAAAATCGTCTTAACTTTTGTACTTATAGTTTTATTCAGAAGCTTGGTGTGGTATTTGTCTGTGTTAATTGTCTTGTCATATAGAAACGAAAAATATTATATGTATTGATATATAATGCAACATTATTTTGCATGTACTGATTTTTTTTAAAACTTAATTGATTCTTTTCCCATGTCGTAATTGATATGATGTTGTTAACTCAAAGTAAATGTTTTGTATGCACACATAGCGGGCTGTCTGGCTCGACTGATGGGCGTTCCCCTACGACTGGTGTGTGCCGTAACTACCAATGATATTGTCGACAGAACCGTGAGGAATGGGGACTACTCCATGGCAGACACCGTCACACAGACGCTTGCCACGGCCATGGACATACAGGTAACTTTGAATTAATTTATAGTTCAAGGTTACGATTGACCGTAACTGACGGAGTAGTCGAGAAAAATAAAATGTCCATGGTACCAATCTAAAAGTGTCATACATGAGTCAGTTACACCCCAAAGTTTTGCACATCTGATTTCACATCTTTGCCAGCTTGTGTTAAAGTGATGTTTCCTTTTCTGAGGGTATGACATACTGTCACCCAAACCATAACCCAACATATTAGGTAAGAGTATTGAATTTCCACATAGTTGAGTGGTCTACCCTTTATCGACGATGTTGGTAATTTGTCGAGACTCTGATTTGCTTTTTAAATCGACCGTGTGTGTCCAATATTCGCCCTTATGTTCCATCCTTTTCAATTGCGAACGTAACCATAACATTTCCAATGCTTTGGAAAGTGTAAATTTTCTGGAATTACAGTTTTTTCCTAGAGAGACTAAGAGACGATCACTTCTCTAACCAACTGAGTTCTACTCCCCGCGTTCGAAATTGATGTCCCAACAGTTACAGAGACCTATGTCTCTCCATTTCAATCACAGATTTCTGTGAGGGATCAACAACGAATAAGTTGTAATAGGATTGGAGGAAGTGTTTCAGAAAGAAAAGGTTGGCCCAGATCACTGAAACCATGTGATTGTTGCAACTGCGTACCATGTGACAAAAATTAACTCTTACAGTAGATGGAATAGAACAAAAAGTCCAGTCAATAAAAGTATTTAAAACGGGAAAAACTGTTACAAATATAAAAATCAAAGACATTCCCTACTAAATGACCGACAGTGTGGTCTAACATGTTTTGGCAGATTCCAAGTTAGAATATTTGCTGATAACAACAGAACCAAATGGTTTAGGAGTAGAGAAATAAGTCATCCTTATTACAGATGTCCAAACAAATTCTCTTCGTCAAGTGCAAGACATTGTAGTAGGTGCCAGTCTAGCAACCATATTTGATCCGTGATTGTGATAAATACGAAAGACAATGTTACTACTGTGGTGAAAGTGGTCATTTGCAAAGAGACTGTAAAAGAATCTGACAGTGAAATCTATGGACAATATGCTGCAGCAATCAAAGAGGGCCAGCGTGAGACAGCTTGGAGCAACAACGAAAACAAAGAATCGCAAGACGAAGAATCCCTCCAAGAAGCAAATAAATGCCTAACATCGGGTCATTCCAGCTGCAAACACATTGAGCTTCAAAACAAAAACATTGTATGTACATCAATATCTGGAGCGGCATTTGAAGAAATCTCCGATAGCACATACAATGTAGCATGCTCGATTAATTCGAAATAGGAAAAAGGTGGACAAAACTATAATTTGCTTTGGAACAGATGACATAGCAAAGACGACCGAGAAACTGTTTATATCAAAGCCAAAATAGGCACTGTAGTGGTGGGTACTGGATGGTTTCACAGAGGCATCATCTATAAGTCTTAGAAGGACGAAGCAGCTGTATGAAGCAGTGCACTTCATATTTTAGCATAGCAACTTTAACAGGCGCAATAACATGTATGTCTTGCGTCAATCCATCAACACATAGCTATAGGTTAAGAAGCTTCGCTGCCGATTAAGGTGTTGGGTTTTATGAAAATCAGTAGCAAAATATAAAAACACAACAACCAATATTTCGATTGAAGTTTTGTGTCCATTTTATCACATTCAAATTCAGCCTTTACAAGTTCCAAATCTAACAAAATAATTGCAGCTTCGTCAGATCAAACAAGTGCAAGAATGTAAAGTTCGTATCCATATCAACTTAAAATCGTATTAAGGACTGCAATGAATTCAAAGTTTGAAGAAAATCCAAGTACCTAACAAGATTGTATTAGTAAGGTATTATAAACGGGTTTTTATTGTATTGTTTTGGGTACCCTAGAATATGGAGAGTATCTGGAGCATGGGGACCGGAGGTAACGCCCCACATATTAATTATCTATCATTATAACGACTTTATTTTGTATTATGAACCCAACAGTATGGACATGATCTAGAACATAATGACTGGAAGTATTACTTAGATATCATCATGAAGATGTCATTTGTTTTCGGTACCCGTCAATATGGAAAGGATCTAGAGCCTGATGCCTGAATTAATATAGACTACAACACTCTTGCATTTTGCAGGATATCAGTATACTTTTTGATTGGAATCAACGTAAAGCAATTTAGAGATGTCCAATGTATTTAATGCATCCTTATATAACGCTCATTAGGGTTACCTTTTCATGAATCACATTCCAACCAGATTCAATTAAGCAATGCATTTCTTCTCGTTATTCTCTTCATAACCACTTTCTTTCATTTCCTGATGCACCCCTTCCTCCCTCCCCCCTGATTTCTTCTTCTTCTCTTTGTCTGTTATACTATCAAAATATATGTAACAGTGCCGTCCTACTACCAGGTTTATTAATAAGGAGACGAATTAATATAAGTACTATTATGTACTTGTTTTCGAATCCTCTTTGTTGATTTTGTATTATTTTGTCACTGCCATATATTGAATAAAATACTGTTTAAACTAAAGTAAAGCGCCTCGTAGTAATTGCTTACCATTATGACGATTTTACTTTTGTAAGGTACCCTACAGTATGTAGAAGATATGGTCATGGTGGTAATGGGTGTATTGTACTGTGTTAGGTACCCTACAATATGAAGAAGATCTGGTACATGGTGGTAAATAATGGCTGTTTTGAATTGTGTAAGGTACCCTACAATATGGAGAGGATCTGGTACATGGTGACAGGCGGTAACGCACCGCGTATCAAGGCATTGATGGACGAATTTGAAAGCACGGGAAAGGTTCAGCTGCCGACTGACATCGTTGAAAAGGTAAAAATAAATATTTAGTATATGTAGGCGAACCTAGCTCCCAACTCTACAATGAATCAAAGTTACTTTAAACAACCCATATTGAGCAAAATGTTGACCTCAATACACATGTACCTTTCCTATTGTTAACATGTAAATGCACTCTTCGAAACATCCTCCTTCTACGATAATAAGCATTTTCGGGTTTATCTTCATTCTCACGTTGTGTTTCTTGTTTGTGAGCAAATGTGCTGGTACCTATTCAGTTGTTCTTAGCTTGAACTGTAGTTTTAAATCCTGACTCTGTTCCTATACACACATTGCATGCCCCCTAAATCAACTTCTTGTCATTATTTACCGACCAGACGAGGAAAGTTCAGTTGGAAAAGTCGGTAAATTTATTAAGTCTGGTGCAGATGTGTATTAAGTCTGGTGCAGATGTGTGACATTTGATAGACAACAGACCCTACGGAGTTAACACTCATAATGACGTTGTTTAGATACCCATACCTGTCCCATTAATTGTCACTAGGTGACAGGTATAAAAATAAGAGCAACACAGCAAGGCATTGTAGAAATTATGTTTTATATTTGTTCATGGCATGATAAATCTTGTACATAGACATATACATTTACACTCGTGTACAAACATGTTACTTAGGAGAGTTATACAAGATACAAAGGAAAATCTTCAATAGCGTGACTAACGGTTCGTATGTTACAAATAAACATGTACTGTATTGATCAAATGTAGGACGTAGAACATAAATAAAACGTTTTTTTTTTGTTTTCTTGTTTTTTGTTTTAATTGTATTTAGGATGCTTTATCATGCCCTGCAAAGTGTTCTCATTTTTCATGACAATTTAATAATCTAATATGGATTTTTTTTTACAATTGGTGCTTTTTATTCAGTGAAAGGGGTGCTTTTCCAATTATGCAATGTGAGTTTTTTTTTCATTACATAGTATATTGTATAATAACAATGTTTTCATTACCTAGTAAACAAGCAATATTGTATAATAACAATGTTTTCATTACATTGTAAACAAGTTATATTGTATAATAACAACGTTTATATTATGTAGTAAACAAGTTATATTGTATATTAACAACGTTTTCAGTAAATAGTAATCAAGTTATATTGTATAATAACAACGTTTATATTATGTTGTAAACAAGTTATATTGTATAATAACAATGTTTTCATTACGTAGTAAACAAGTTATATTGTATATTTCCAATGTTTTCATTACCTAGTAAACAAGTTATATTGTATAATAACAACGTTTATATTATGTTGTAAACAAGTTATATTGTATAATAACAATGTTTTCATTACCTAGTAAACAAGTTATATTGTATAATAATTGTTTTCATTACATAGTTAACACGTTATATTGTATAATAACAATGTTTTCATAACCTAGTAAACAAGGTTATGTAGTAAACAAGTTATATTGTATATTAACAATGTTTTCATTACCTAGTAAACAAGCAATATTGTATAATAACAATGTTTTCATTACCTAGTAAACAAGTTATATTGTATAATAACAATGTTTTCATTACCTAGTAAACAAGTTATATTGTATAATAACAATGTTTTCATTACCTAGTAAACGAGTTATATTGTAAAATAACAATGTTTTCATTACCTAGTAAACAAGTTATATTGTATGTTTTCATTACCTAGTAAACAAGTTATATTGTATAATAACAATGTTTTCATTACCTTGTAAACAAGTTATAATGTATAATAACAATGTTTTCATTACCTAGTAAACAAGTTATATTGTATAATAACAACGTTTATATTATGTAGTAAACAAGTTATATTGTATAATAACAATGTTTTCATTACCTAGTAAACAAGTAACTAAAACGTTAACATTTGAATCATATCACTATATTTGAATACATGGTATACTGCAACCATAAACGCAGCTCAATCTGGCGTTGTTTAGGATTGCTGCGAAATACGTCATAATTATACTTAATATGACCGTACATTTGAATGATGAACAAACTATAACTTGTGTACAGTACAATAGTTGTTTTATGATGGAAAATTAGGATATTAAAGAATGCTTTCTCTGTTTTGTTCTAGACCAAAGAAATCATTGTCGAGACATTTGTCGCCAATGACGACGTAGTGAGACAGACAATGCGCCGGACGTTTGAGAAGGACCAGTACCACGTGTGCCCACATACAGCGATAGGCGTGGCATACCACTACCGGGACCTGGACAGGTATGGTTATCCCTACATTACCGGAATTTGATACCTATAAACGATTTTAAATCATCCCTAACGAAATATCCCCTTCTAAACCGGAAATCGTTTATTCGCCGTGTTTTACAATGATGATTTTTTTTTTTTGACAAAAATATGGTCAAAGTTTGGCAGGAATAAGGCAAAATCCTTTTTCCTTGCAAAAATATGTATTTATTTATGTGCTATAACTGTCATGCGCTACACGTCAAAAGTACATATTTCTTTCTTGTCCTTTAGTAAACAAAACACAGACAGGCGCCCTCCCAGGGTAATCATAGCAACCGCTTCTGTGAAGAAGTTCCAGGAAGCTGTTATTTCTGCTGGACTAACGCCCGTCGACAACGCCGAGGTTGCGTCACTTCTCACAAAAGAAACAAAATCACAGGAAATGAAAAAAGAGGATAACTGGGAAGAAATGTTACGAAAGACCATTGAAATGATTTCTGTGAAATCAAAATAACTCTGGACATATAACACTGTTATAAATTATATTTTGAAATAGTTATGGGTACATGTGATACAATTTTTATGATTTATATTACATAGAATCACAATCAAATAATGTTTTATTATAATTGATGTTAGATAGTACTATATGATTTTTTTAATTATCTATTTTCGTTAAACAAGATGTCTATGACAGGTGCTATATACAGGTAGGTTAAAGTTATTGCCACATACTTGGTATTATATTATCATTCTGCTATATACAGGTAGGTTAAAGTTATTGCCACATACTGGTATGAGCCAAAGATTATGAACAGTTGTGTTAAAAACACATTGAAAAGAGGGCTGGTAACAACATTGGATTGTTACCTTGTGGCTTAAATATATTCTTGCACAGTTTGCAGCGAAAAGTAGTAATTTTTTACTTGTTATTATTTTAAAGGCACTTTTATGTTTTTCTCGTAATTTTAAGTATATTTTTGATCACTTTGGACACGGATTTCCATAATTTTGATTTTGAGTACCACTTATGTGTCTTTAACGGATTAAATGACCATATGATGAGGTAAATGCTTACTTTGGATTTCCGCATTGATTAAATACAGTCTGTGTTACCTTGCTTTGTATTACTAATAAATATGTTATGGAACTTCTATTTAATAATGTCTGTTTTGACCATTATTGTTTAAGAATTTTTATGAATACAAATCGAACGCAATCGCTACACAATGATGCTCATTATAAGTGGCTGCTTCATAGTGATTATTCGCACACATCAGCAACATTGAAAGGTTGACATTAATTATTAGCAGATAAGAAATGAACATATCCAGTCAGATTTGGAGCGAGATGATATAAATATCGATATTACTGTTGATTACTCTCTGAATGTGATATCTAAATTCTATTTTATAACATGATAGATAATTTTATAATCATGCTTGATGAACGATGTAGTATAATTTCAAAATATATCCGCATACTGCTGCATAATATGTGTAAGTAAATTGATTAATTCCGCTTGGTTCATTCTCTGCTTGCATGTAATTATTTATGTTTATTCAAGAGTATTGTTTAAGACATTGTGAAGAGTTTATAAACACTTCAGTATTTGTTTGTTTTCCTTTTTCAATAATTGATCATTCGAATAGGTATATTTTTATAGTGATTCATGTATTTATTTGTTATCAACCTGAGGTGTTACACAAATGCTAAATAATAAGAAATTTAATTTGTGGTACTGCGGTTTTTGAGGGAATAGATGATTATGTAACAAAATGCACGATTTTGGCTTGAAGACGGAGAAATTATAAATAAAACTGAGAGTATAAAAATTAACATTAGTCTAGACTTATTTTGTTTTAGGATGTTAATAACTAACCTGCACACTAAGAATGTGATTATGATGATTTAACATGGCTACCGACAGTGACTCACCAGATAACAAAGCGCTCTCACAATCATTGCCTGCCTCACCAGTAATTGTCGGTACGGTAGGGTCTGTAGACAATTATAACTCCTGTTAAAAATGCACGTGATTGATCATCGCTTTTAATATCCAAAGTAATGGATGATGTTGTCTTGTTTTGCTGTCATGCTTTCCATAAAAAACTTCCTAAGAAAGATGATTTTAGATAAAATTGCTACATAAGTTATCAAGCATTACTTTATTCATGTTTCTGTAAATTTTGTGACAAAAAGGAAACAAATCCATGTTTCTGTAAACTGTTTTGTCACGAAAAGAAAAATAATTCATGTTTCTTGAAACTCATTGACATATATGAAAAAAATATCCAATATAAAACGAAAAGAAAACTGTTGTAGAACGTGTCTTTGTGTAGACTATATGTATACGCGTCAATTAAAATGACAGGTACGTTAATGTGTGCCTGTGGGCTTAAAATTAATCTGTCTGGCCTGTCCAATTTTATACCGTGACGTCAGGGTCTACACCCTACACACGTACTCTTGCACAGTCAAAAGGAACACCGTCCGATGCATTTGTCATATTGATTTCATGAAGTGCGCAGTAAATCATTGTGAGATCACTAATTGCAATTAAGAAAAAATATTGCTCTTGCTTACTGTTACCGATGCAATGTGGACAGTCTGTCATTGATATCCTCGAATTGTTATACGAAAGCAGCTAGCGGCAATGTGTTTAGAATATGCAAAAAGCAAATTTGATAAATACAGTCCAGCCTAAGTGCACTCTTATATATATATATATTTTTCACATCTCGTTAAACTAACATTTGGCGATTTCCTGACGTAACGGATTTGAACATTGAAGTTTGCTGGTTTGCAGACGTCACAGTTTGGAATGGATTTACGATGTCTGTGTGTCGGTATAGTCGTACTTGTGATGACATACCACGTGACCTCGAGTGGATACGGAAGAGAACGGTGGCAGGGCCAGACCAGACCTTTTGGTAATTTCTGGGCTGACAACAGGATCGGAGCACGGTGGCCACTAGTGAACAGGCGGTCAGGGAACACAGGTAATATTGTGTCGCTATTGATCTACATAAATCATACATCGCTGAAGTTTATAATGATGCATCAAACTTCACCGTAAAATAATCAAGAGATAATCAACGTTTAAGCGTGAACATGTATATATTACGGTAGAATATTTAACGAAAACGTTGGAAAAATAATAACGAAGACAGCTTCAAATATATGCGTCTCTTCGAGCTACACAAGTGCTTAATCATGCCTTTCTCATGTAATACTCCGTACTTGTTAACTCATAGGTTGTGCTCGATAACTCAGTTTTAAGTAGATGTCTCGGTAAGTGGTCTATATCTGTGTTTTATGTGATAATCTAAGGCCATTCTCTATACTTAAACAAATAGGGTAGGCTAGTGCTTGACAATTTTAGATACTTTGTCTTGATAAATTTCGCTATATAAAAATATGAGTTTGGGTGTCGTAAGTTACATTAATACGGAGAACGGCTCAATAACTTGCTGAAATTATATTCAACATCATCCACAACGAGGTGAATAGCGTGTCCTACTTAACGGCTTAACACTCAGTGTTCACTACTTAATAGTAAATAGATCACACAAGGTAGATGTACAATGTTCTTTTAGTTAAATTAGGTCGTTGATTCCCTGAAACCATCGCTTAAATATAGAAGTTGTTGTTCAATGTTCTAACAGTTGACTTATGGTCATTGTTTCTCTGAAACCCTGTCTAAAATATAATAAACATACTAATGCCATCTTTCTGTGTGTGTGTATTTTTCAGGAAACCGCTCTGGAACGTACCCATCAGAAATATCCCCTCTGCTGTTAGATACCCTGTGTTCCTTGTGTCAAAGATTTCCACGCCGGAATTATCCATTGTGTGTCCGAAGATACTGTACCTTTTGATGTACCCTTACACTTAAAGAATGTCGGAATACATGTAGTTGCTATATCAATATAAACGTGTGCTTAATATATTAATGTTTACGTACATTAACTACAATAGTGATTTCAGTTTTTCTTCACGCTTCCTTTTTCTGGGGTCAAAAAAGTCGCGAAAAAAGCGATCAAACGAGTTCGAAACTAATTCGTATCCACGATGGCAAAGGACGAGCTGAAAAATCGCTCGGTGTAACCATCGTGTAGAGATTGGATTCACATCAAACAAGATTGTAAGATGTGACCGGAGTCATCGTGTTACCAAGAAAGACATCCTCACGAAGTTATCTTTATCAGCTGAATATCCAACAGATCATTCAAAAACGTACTTACCATCTACCGTATTTTAAAGACATATTAACACATAAGTCCTGAACAAAAACAAAGCAAAAAGTAGAAATTTTAAATATAATAGTTTAATTATAAACATTTTTTTCTTATATAAAAAAATAGTTTGTATCCAATCAAATTCTAATACTGTATAACAGGAAATATTCGGGGTACTTTATTTGTAAGCATAATTTCATTACTACACATGTTCGTTTACTGTCGTTACATTTGAGTTTAAATCAGGTAAATTGTCAACCTAATCGCTGTACTAGTCATATTTGTGGTTCCGTTGTAACTTCGAAAGTAAACACCGCGAAAGTTTCATGTCATACAGGACTAGCAATCACATTTCAGGAACACGTTATAGAACAAACCTGACGCAGAACATGTGCCGGGCACAAACATCAACATGTACATGTTGTAGTAAAACATTACCCAGCACATGTACCGAGCACAAATATTGACCTATACACGTTATAGTAAAACATGTGTAACGAGTACTCGGTACCAGTCGGGAAACAAGCAAGCACATGGGCCTGTATTGATGAAACCATTCTCATACTCAAGCATGTATTCTGTGTTCAAACATTCCTGTAACTCGCTTAAATCAGTACAAAAATCTGGTGTAAACTCTGAAAACAGTATTCTGCTTCAGGTCTCCCAGAATTCTTCCAAATAATTATAAAAATGTGAAATATTAAACATTTATCACCGGATAAGGAAATTGGGCATGAGTACACAATCTAAGTTTGAGTATGAGAACGGTTTCATGAATACCGGCCCATTACCTACCGATCTGTCACTTAACTCGTTACACGTAAATACATTGACATTCACATTTTTAAAAGCCTAGATCAGAATTGCCAAAATGCTTCATAACAGGTGATATATACATGTATAATTAATATAAAATTGGTTAAGTAAAAAATGTAACATATTGTGTACAGAACTGACGAGAAATGTAACAAAGCATTGTTAATACATGTTTATGATACAGTGGAAGAAATATGCATTTCAAATAAAAATTAACCTCGCTAAATAACATAAAATTTAATATTCAAATTAATGTATATGGAAAAGAAATTACATATACAAAGATCATCAGCAATACTTACATCTATGCAACTATTACAACGTATAAAACAAGGTATGATATATTTAGTATTCTGTAACATGCACTTCCAACCTTTAAAATTATAAAACCTTTAAAAATTAATGCCTTTCGGTTAACAAGATGATATAAAAACTCGTTCATGCAGTGATACGATTAATATGTGCATTACCAGTAGCAATTAAAAGGGTTTTTCCCGAAGATTACTATTCTATTGTAGCTTGCTCATAACGGATTTTCGCAACAATGTCTCTTCTCGGCATTACGTGTTTACAATATACAACAAATGACTCTGGTACATGATTTTACTACAAGGACACACTGCTCCTCCGTTGACAAGAAGGCACAGTTGTATAATGTTTGCAGTTTCCATTGACGCAGTTATTTCGTATCAATTTCAACCCAAACGTTACTTTGTATACAAGCTAAAAACTGTAAGGCACATGTTAATTAACACTGCAAAACAAGATACAGGATAAATGAAAATGCATTGCACAGTAAAAACTACTTTGCATACTTAGTAAGTGCATACAATCTCATTGACATCTATGAAGTACTTTCGAAGAAGTATTCCGGTCGAACTTGTGTCAACAGGCAGACGGACAGACACCCGATTCGAGCAGACCATATAACTTGGTATCAGAGCGTATGACAAATATAAACTTGGATAATTTCATACAGCAAACTGTATGATAAATATATATCGTAACGGTTCTTTATCCTTGAAGGATAGTACAGACTATTGACACGTTGACATCATCCTAATGCAGGACACGTATTGTATATCCCCACAAAAACAAGTTCCCAAACGAATGATTCCAGTATCAGGAGTCATTGTTTGAATAAGTGTTTGAACCTGTATTAATGTATGCTAATATTAAATGGTTCAGCAAGTACTCTTATATCCCCAAAGGTGGTAAAATAGTGTCAGTCACTGATGGATAGTTTTAACCAATAGAACCATATCTCTATGACATTATCGTAAGGGACAATTTAAGGAAACAAGATCAGAATACATGTTAATACAGAAAGCAAAGATCCATCCCAGTGACGACGTCGTTACGTTGGTGATACAGAAAATATATATAGGACGGCATATTTATCATCAAAAGTAAGTCCCTGTCTTAAATGTCATAGAGATATAGTTAAATTGATTGAAAGCCGTTAAGCAGTGACTAAAACTATTCCTTTTACCACTATGCGGGGATACCAGATCATTTGCTATATGGAACGGGCTTTTATAGCCAATTCCTCTGCCCAATCCAATTGTTAATTAAACAGTAATATAACTCCGAAATGAAATACCAGATCACTTACTAAAAAAGCTTTTCATTATATGAACGTGTTGCAATTCTGAATCTACTCGATGTAAGCGTTTTTGTAGTAAACTATAAAAATAGTTAAGTTTGAATATAGTTTGCAATCTTCAAGTGTCACGGATACTCAAAAGAAATACTTCACTTGTCAAGTAACACAGAATACATATAGAAATATATCTTACATCGCATTTGGTTCGACTTTCGCTTATTTATACTAAATTTTGCATTTGTCTTCGCACGCAAAAATGTTTACATTTAAAATAACTAGCTTGATTTGTACTATATAATTCAACAATAATACGCGAATACGCCTGCATGTTCGCTTTTTTGCGAAATGCATCTGCATAGTTGGAAAATAACTGGAACCACTTAATTCAGAGATTATCATAGAAGTTTATGGATGATAACAAAGAGGATATTATTTATAAACTTGTCACCATTTTGAAAAAAATTATCTCGAAAACAGCTTATTCCGATGGTTGATGATTTCTGTTTCAATCGATGATACACAAGAGTTGTAAAATGCCTCCCCCGTAAACAAATACATTCAGCTCAATTTGAATGAAAAAGAAGAAATTAGCGCTTAATAGGGAATAACTCTTCCAACGCAGAGGAATTGAACACTACAAAATCTCGACTTCGTGACTAGAAAGCTGCTGCTCGATTTTTTTATGATGATGACACATCTGCTATGTTTTCTGAAGATAAGACTCCGGTGCCCAGCCTTCCTTTCCATCAATGGACACAAGCCACCAACCTGTATCAAGCTGTTGTTTAACAATTATAGAATCACCGGCATAGAATGATATCTCTCCGTCGTTTTCTGCAAAAAAGTCTGCAGTTGCTATAAATTTAACGGTTGCTTGTCCTTTATCTTTGTATGGTTTGGAAACCGGGGGTGGGGGTTTTGCAGACACAATTGGTTTGGGCTTCATTGCGGGCTTTGGAAGGATCTTCTTCTCTGGAACAAATGGCTTGGATGTTCTAAACTGGGGGCCAGTCTGAGCGTGGCCTTTTGGTTTGGGCTTCAGTGGAACTGGGGTGGGTTTTGTAGTATCCGTTTCAAATTTAGATTTCAAAGCAGATGTTGAAACGTTTCCACTGACATCCTCTTTGTCATTTTCATTATGTTTAACGGCAGGTTTCTTTGAAACAGGAGGAGGTTGAGTAGAATTACTTGATTCATCTGATACCATTCCACTAGTTCGGGCTTGAAATTTGGCTGCTAACACGTTTTTAAAATCTGAGGTGCCGTCAGTTTTAACTGGTTCCTTCTTGGGAAGCGCTGGTTTTGATGGTCTTGACGGTGGGGTTGTCTTAGAAGGCAATGCTTTTCCGTTAGGCTTTGGTTGAATGTCTTCTCTTGGAGAAGAACCAGTCTTCACTTTTGGTTTAACCGGTGGCAAAAGTGGTTGCTTTTTAATTGCAGAAGTTGTGTCATTATTATTGTCTTTAGGATTTCGCTCTTCAGTAGCAGCACTTTGTCGTTTTTCAAATTTAGCTTTAAGGACATCTGCCAAGTGTGATGATTCTCCATCACCTTGATTCTGATTCCCACTAAACCTGCGGTTGTTTTTCGGAGGAGTAAACGGCCTGGGATTAACTGCAGTTTTCTCTTTCTCAAATTTAGTCTTCAGGGCCTGTGAAACAGATCCCTTTATATCAGTATCATCGTCCTCTGAAATCACTGATCTCAGAGGTGTATTAGGTTTGTTTGGAGATTTCTTTAACTTGATTGTTTCAGAATCTGCTTTTTTCATTGGTTCAAGATAATCTTCATCATGTTTGGACTTTCTTGCATCTGTTACCTCCTGGTACCAATCATCTTCCTCTGATTCAGACTTGTCTTCTTCATCTGATGGTTCTGGAACCTCATGGTAGACAGTGTCTTCTTCTTCCTCAATGTCGCCCTGGAAATATCAACATTGCTGCATCAGTATATATTAGAGATAAATGAAGTTAACGATGTGTAACAAAATTGGCCGTAAATTTGATAATTAATGATGAAGAATGGAACCATCTTATAACCTGTAAGACAGTGGGTATCAATAGAGAGCAGCACTTTGGTCAAAAGTACTTTGACGTCAAATCTTATGTTTTGGATAACACAGTGCATTAATTGAAGGGGGACTGTGGAATTGTAAATGGTGCTAAAGGGCTATCCATCTAGTGGCGACCAGGTCAGTCATGAATGGCATAGAGATAGGAACGAGAGTGTGAGCTCCCAAAAACAAGTTAGCTTAGAAGTTAGATTAAATTGTTGCACGTGCCTCATTATTTATATATAATATAGATCCTACTTATGAATATTTAATGCTGGAAAGATTGTTAAAAGTACTTCAGGATAATTACATAGGGTTTGGAGTCAAGAGTTAGGAGTGGGAGTGTAGATTCGAGGTTCGAGAATGTGAGCCTCTAGGGAGAGAGGCCAGGGAAGGCCCCGGCCAGAGGGGCCTGGGATGGCCCGGGTACAGCACTATTATTACCCATGTAACATAACAGCATCATTTTGACATTGCGACCTATTTCACAAGAGCTTATAAGAGAAGGAAAAAAATGCTTAATCAAAAATGACTATGTAATGAAGACAAAACAATCTTAACCTCAGCAGACCCTTGGTTCAACCGAAAGAAATTTGACTCCTGGGTTGAGACTTTTGTATATAAGCCACAAACTCATCATAGATGTTATGAGTCTTATGGATATATACCAGTGTCTCCAATTTAATTGAGTGCAGAATTTCTGTATGGAGGAGGCATAAATAAAATCATTTATGATGGAGTTAGGATCTACAATAACTGTTAAACATCTGTGACAAAGGAAGGATAAACAAGATTTGTGATGGAGCAAGAATAAAGATAAATTACATTTGTAATTTCCTCCAAATAAGAGGAGGGGATCCATCCACTAACACCGTTAATCTCTCCGAACCACCATCCACCGTCCGTCTTCTCAGAAATCTGTAAGAAAAAAAAGTTATATATCTACATGTATTACGTTTATGATATATACAATTGTACCAGTGAAGAAAATAGATGTGTAAACATCACAAACCAAACCATGTTATGTCTGAGAACTGTGATATATATGTGTATTCAGAAATAGTTTACACAACAATACTATGTCACATTAGACTCCACACAACTGTAGATTATAATGTAACAGTAATATCTTATATTTACCAAGACTTCCTGGCCCCTATCAAAGCTGATTCCGTCCCCTACTGTATCACTGAAGGTTGCTATCGTTATGTAACGCTGTGATTTAGCCTCCTTTATCGCCACATCAAGTTGGATCTGAATGAAAAGTATTGAATATTTATTTAAGATTATCACAAAAGTAAATCATTAAACCTAAAAATTAAAAACAATCTGCAAAAAATTGTATATGGTCAATGTTCCTTTAATGTAGTGTGTAATGTTTTGGACTTCAGTCAAAAAACACAAACAATGGAACATGTTAACACCCTGTAGGACACAACATACTGATTACATTATCAACACAACCTTTTACTGTTTATTAAAATCAGCCGAATACCACCTTAATGAGTGCTAATTGGAAGCAGGTATTTCTGTTACTAGTATGTCTTTCAGACCAGCAGTGCACTTTTTCTGATACTGTGTCTTCAGATAAACTTGGGGTTTTGACATACTTAATAATAATATTCAAAAGGAAAAGATGACCATGACAACGTCGTGCTGGGTATAACTGCTCTCAATATGTCACTTTGACTAATTCACCTGTTCAAACAATCAAACAATTAAGTGTAATTCGCTATTCCTTACTGATTCAAATCTGATTCTGTGAGTGTAGCACTGCAGGCTGTTCTGCTAGCAAGCTCACTGCACCCCTCTTCATTCAACATTGTGATGTTCGAAACAGAGTTGTCAAGGGTTTGTACATTTTTTAATTTATTCATCTGATGTTTTTTTTCTTTTCTGATGTGCTGGACACACAAATCATAAAAATAGTATGGTAAAACCTAAAGTTAGTCCTTTTGACAGAGATTGCAAAATCTTCTTCAACACTATTACCATTGCCATCATTAGTTGTGAAATAGGCCAGTCAAAGGAACCAAAACATGGAACCAACCACCACAATAAATAGGGTTTGTAGGTTGTGTTACTCTGATGCAATGGAAATGGGCCAATTTTAACAATCCTACTTTATAGGAATCGGGGTCATGGGTAACATTACATGTTGTCTAGCTTTCACTGCTCATGATCAGCAATGTGTGTTGGGCTGCTGAGCTAAAGCAGGTTGGTGAGGAACAATTTGCATACGGGAAAATTTTTCAGCATGCAGGGCGTGGAAAGGAAATTCACCAGAATTTTTTAGTTTTTAAATACATACATTATACCTGCACTTTTGTGTTTTCCACATGTTTTTGACCTGTTGATAAAAACACTACAGTGAAAGCTGAACATGTTCTCTGATATGTGAATGTCTAACCAAAACATTATATCACTATTTTGTTAAAATGAAAATATCACTAGAAACCACCAGATAGCATATAAATGGAGCTACAGTTTGGATACTGAATTGGTGAGAATAAACACAGGAGTTTGTGGAGTTTGTGTCAATAGACGACACAAATTTAGTTCAAAGTAATAAATATATCAGCAAATGTTTGCATTACTTGGTTCAGACTTAATTGATGTAAAGTAGTAGCTGAGAAATCTGGACCACAGTAACTTACATTTTTGATGGAGTTTTGTCGAGGTGGAGGTCGGATGGAGCCCCCTCTCTCCAGACTCCCAGATTTCTGTCTCCGTAACTTCCTACCTCCTGGTCCTAACTTACTCCCAACTCCAGACATGGCCCCAACAGCCTGATCTTCATTCCCTTTCGACATGATGTCACTGATATCGCTAAGCGTGCCCACAACCTGTACTCCAGACTGACGGGCCGTACGCTGTATGTGGGCTTTCTCTGCCTTCATGAGGTATGTGGCTGGGGCCCAACCCTCCTTTCCCATGTACCTGTCAATATAATACAAACAAATGAAAGAGTCAAATGATATTAGGCTTTATGACAGAATATTGAGAAACAACAAGGTAGTGTATTTTGTTAAATAAATCATCAACAAGACTATTAGATGTGTGATATAACCTACTTTTAAACATCATTACTCTGTATGTATGTGAAACGTTACAACCATATGCTTGCTATTTCAAGACAACATTACAGTTTATGAAGTTTATCACTGCGGCTCAATTTTAAGCTTGTCATGTAATTCTGCAGATCATGTTTTTCGCGATCATAATATTGACCTGCAAAAATATCCTCCGTAATAAAAACATCACAGTACATGATCAATGAGAAAATATGCCCACCATAAATATGAACAAGTGATGAAAATGGCTTGCTCATGAACTGAGAATGACAAACATTTCTACATAAAACAAACATCACTAACAAAATATCATTTTGTTCAGACTACATGTCCATTGATAATAACAAGCTTTGTAGCTGGTATTCAAGTTCTTGGTTTGTTCAGAGGAAAATGGTTGCCTCATCTAAAATTTTGAAGAAAGCTTTGACAAAGTAAATACTGTTATATTGGACCTGTGCTTGATTTAATGTGTTTTTTCACAGCAAGTTATTTTTATATCATATTGAAAATCCTGTAAAGGAAATCCCTTGGTGAATTATACCTGACCATCCACCAACCGTCCAGGTTTTTCTCCACCACGTCAACAATAACACCCAGCTCCAGTGCAATCTCATCTTCATTTGTACAAGAGAAAGCCTCCGTCACCATGAACTTCTCCTCTGTAACAGTGACAAGTATATCATAAACATTTCTCTTTATACCCTGGACAGGTGTTTCCGCACTTTTACCAGTATGAGATATTGTTGTCTCACCCTAGGGTTGAGACGGGCTAGGGTGAGACCGGGGTATTCCCTTATTCATAACAATGGTATGACGTCACGTCAACAATACAATGACCTCACATCAACAATCCATCAATGTCACTTAAACCCTGAATTTAGCCTGTAACATCAACATTACAACAAGGCAAGGGTAGACCCAACGCCGTGGTTTTCTAAATGGTGGAATAATTTGGTCCTTTGCTCCTCGTCTGGATAACCGAAAGTATGCAGGGGATTGAGTAAAAGTGAGAACATCATAAAATAGATTCAATCACAACAGGCGAAGGAGCAATAAGTTGTTATTGTAGTTTCGACCGGTTTCGGCCCTACAGTGGGCTTCTTTGGGACAAAATTATAGGATATTTCTACCCCTAAGGTACTAAAAATGTGGACACATACAATTGTTCTACATATATATGGGTTTACCTGTATTTCAAGGTTTAACCCTTAAATGATGACACTCGAAATACTTTGCACGACACATGGGGACAGTGAAATTAGATCCCGTAAATATGTACTGAATACGACACCACGAAATATTGACCCCGAGAATCTAAAGCGCTATACCGTATTTTACTACTGGAATACCATGAATTCAAAACTCAATCCCAAACATTATTCTCTACATACCTTTTGTCACCATATTCAGATATGTATAATGTTATCTAGGAAAACATTTGAAACTGTGACATTGCTGAAACTTGATTGTACAATGGGTAACAATATATGACAGAAAGTCCCAGGTGTACAGTGAAACATGATCTTACTGACACATGACTTTGAAGATATCTTGTGAAGTCTGTCATACTTTCCTGTCTTAAAAGTCTTTAACAGACGCACTCTCTTATCTAAGAAAATATTTCAGGCCCCCTTGATGTCAGTGAAGACAGGTTTCATTGTTCAAGTCTAGCACACCCGTACACCTTACCTTCCCCAGGTAGCAGCCTCTGGGTAGTGTTCTCCTTCAGGCCATCTTTCCTCTTCAGGTAGGTACTGGGGACCCAGCCCTGATGGTCCTCAATGGTCACAAACCACCAACCTATCATCATACGTAATATAATGCAAGTCAAGAGGGGCATACATGTAAACAACCAAGTGTAGAAACTAGTATAATAAACGGGAGAACAGCCAACACTGGTCCAATGTAGGTACTGAGAAGGCATAACTGGCGAAACCTGTCAGCAAGTAATTAAGTATTTTACTAACATGTAATTATTTTGTGAAGCTGGTTAATGTTGAGAACGTTATAAGTAACAAAGGAGTTAAACTCAGTACTATATGTAACCATAAGGAGTGGAAGTTGTCTTCTTTAAAAGTGAGGATAAATCAGAAAGCATTAATGTATATCTTATATGATCAGCTTTTCTGCAAACAGTCCTAAAATTTTCTTCCGCGCAATGAGTTTGCTTTTTAATTAGAAGTTACAGTCAAACCTGTATTAAAAGACAATATTTTGGAAGTCCAAAAACCGATCTCTTAACATAGGTGTCTCTTAATATAGGTGTCTCTTAACATAGGTGTCTCTTAATATCGGTGTCTCTTAACATAGGTGTCTCTTAATATCGGTGTCTCTTAACATAGGTGTCTCTTAACATAGGTGTCTCTTAATATCGGTATAATTCATAGAGAAATCACTACAACGGGGAACATTCCTTAAGTGGTCTCTTAACACATGTGGTCTCTCATGAGTAGAAGTGGTGGCATGAGCAGGTTTGACTGTAACTGTTATCTAATGCTGATACATTTAATGTTAATTTTATGACCTTGTTACAACTATCCCACTATGTAATCACCTGTGTTATCTTTGCAGGTATGACCTTGATAACTCTCCATGGTCTTAAAGACTTTATCTGACCTTGACCTGACTTACCACTTTCGCTTTTCTCCACGACCTCCACCACCATGCCAGCCTTTAGGTTGAGGTCCCATTTGTCCTCCTTACTGTAATCTCCAATCACCACATATTCCTCCGCAAGCTTTGGGCCGGAGATCTTCTCTATGTTCCGATTCTTTGTCTTCATCCTGAGTCCAAAGAAATTCAGATAAAGTATGTCCATTCTCAAGTTATACACCTTCATCTATGTATCTACATATTAACCCTTTCAACCCTATGTAACTCAGAAGACTCTACCATGTATTGATGTGGAGGAGTCCATTACAGTCTACAATAGTGAAAGGGTTAAGTGTTTATTTCTTATTTCCAATCTTCATTAATCAAAATTTCTGTAGTTATAACTGTCCAGGGGCATTTACAAAAAATAGCAATTACCCTGGTACACCTTTAATTTGCTCAAAACTGTTATTGTTTTCTGAAACTGCTGTATTTGACCAAATCTATCTGAAAACACTTTTTGCTGATTCTATAACTAATTCTTGGCCTTTCATATCCATGCCAGCAAGCCAGCTTACGGCTCGGTCCTACTTAAAGCGTTTCATTTCAGATGTTTTATTTCCTGTCCACCAAAAACCTGTTAGTTTTCAGGACATACAATGTATATGACCCATCCTAAATTGAACAGGAAAATTACACAGAAATTGAAATAATAACAAGCCGTAGCTACCAGAGAGATAATATTTGTCAGATGTGATTAAATCGATAAAGCATAAAACAAAATTAAAAACCGGTATCATTGTAAAAAAAAACTCACCCGTAACACTTTGATATACAATGCAACAGATAAAATTAATTAATTTATAATTTAAAATACCAAGTTTAGAATTAATATTAATGTATACAGATTAAAACATATGGAAAAGGTATTTGTGGCCTAAAATCTTTGTATGATTTAATATCTGAAATAGATTTTTTTAGACTTCCTTATATGCAAATTTATGTAAAGCAAGAAACATAACTCTGTATTCTGTGTTCAATCACAAAAATGTCATTCAAAATGATTTAAAATAGAAATGTTACATACATGCTCTGAGTGTAGCGATATCCAAATTGTTTGATAAAAGAATCCATAGTTTTTTGTTCATAATGTTTCTATCTAAATCTCTGTAGGATACTCCTAGACACCTACTGCGTTTTTTCATTTGCTGGAACAATGTCCTCAGGTCCCACTTCAAAGAAATCCAAAACGTCCTCACCACGGGAGATTTTGGCAGGCAGTGTAATTAGAGCCTAAAACAGATATACCCAAAACACCTGGAATGCTGGCAGTATTCAACTGTAGTTCTTAACAAAAATGTCATATATGAGATATTTTACATTCTAATTTTAATTTCTGGCAGAGGAAGTTCAAAATACCTCTTGGTAACTATACCTGAGAACTAATGACAGGTTTATTTTTAAACTGTATTTATAAAATGACTGGTACATCTTTTTGTAAAGTAAATCTGGCTATCGGTAAATCAGATCTATACAAATGCATGCAGTTGCTATAATATAAAGTTACAATCTACAAATTTTACTTAATGACAAATTTCCTGTTCATTATACCAAGAAATAATGCTTCAATGAATAAGGAAGTCATTGACTCAAATATCCCTTATAGATATAAAAGAGGAAACACATTTCAAGTTTCAAGTGTGAAACAAGAGTTAGAAAACATTAGGCAGAAGCACACAATACAGTGTAGAAACCTAAGCAAGCTAATCTACTTCCTTGTGTATAAAGTTTACTATTCAAACACATACATACAACTTGCCCAATGTCCAAATACACATAAACAATCTTACTGATATCCAGATACATACATTCAGTCTGATTGATGACAAAAAATATACTCAAACTGAATCATGTTCAAATACACATTAGACAGCTTGATTGATGTCCAAGCACACATTCTTCATTCTTCATCTTCATCTTATTAACTTCCTCAGTCGATACCAACGATTACGGAAGTTTTCAATTTGAATGAGGTCTAAAAACACACATACAACTAAAGTGATGTCTAAACACACACACACAAACTGTCTGCTGTCCAAATACACACATACAAACTGTCTGCTGTCAAATACACAAATACCGGTACAACTAAAATGATGTCAAAATATACATATACTTCAAAAAACACACATACAACTTGAATGAAGTCGAAAAATCACACAGTTAAACTATGTGCAAAAACACATATATAACTTGAATGATGTCCAAATACACACATACAATCTGAATGATGTCCAAATACACACATACAATCTGAATGATGTTAAAATACACACATAATACTTAATAAGTGATGTCCAAATACACACAAACAACCTGACATGTGTCCAAATACACACAAACAAACTGAATGATGTCCAAATACACACAAACAACCTGAATGATGTCCAAATACACACAAACAACGGTCAACCTGATATATGTCCAAATACACACAAACAACCTGACATATGTCCAAATACACACAAAAAACCTTTCAAATTTTCAAATACACCCCATACAACTAAAATGTTGTCAAAATATACACACATACAACTAAAATGTTATCAAAATATACACACATACAACTAAGATGTTGTCAAAATATACACACATACAACTAAAAGGATGTCAAAATACACACATACAACTAAAATAATGTCGAAATACACACATACAACTAAAATAATGTCGAAATACACACATACTACTAAAAGGATGTCAAAATACACACATACAACTAAAATAATGTTGAAATACACACATACAACTAAAAGGATGTCAAAATACACACATACAACTAAAAGGATGTCAAAATACACACTTACAACTAAAACCATGTCCAGAACCTCATATACAACCTTACTGATGTCTAAACACACAAGTCATACAACATGTCTGATGTCTTAATACACATAAACAATTTAGCTAATGTCCAAATACACAGATGCAATCCATTTGATTTCAAAACACACACATACAATCTGAATGATGTCTAAATACACGTACACACATACAACCCACTTAACCTCCAAATACACACATACAAACTGACTGATGTCCAAATGCATTGATTTAAACCTTATTGTACCTTGCAGTAATCATTAATAGGCTGAAGTCTCTTCAAGGCAACATCCCGAATATGGCTCCTCCCAAAGTAGATCTTCCCTGTGTTTGCATTAAAAGGTCAATATAGCAGTAAGGCAATACTAGTACTAATAACAATAATATAACACTTCCGTAATTTCTGACTCACTATTTCCTTTCTACTTATGATTTGTACACTTTGAGTCATCAACGATTGTTTGAAATGTACAGTTACTCGTGCATTTTAAAACATAATAACACATGTAGATAAAAATATTATTACAATGACCTTTATAATATAGATGACCTATTTAATTTTACATCATGATCACCATATATTGCCTTCCATTAAGTCTTCATGATCAATATAATTTACACGGACCTGTGATATAGATAACTTATCACATTGTAAACTGTAATCATTATAGGTATATGACCTCCAACTAGGTCTTCTATGACCTTTACATTAGATTGACAGACCTAACTAATTTACATCATACAAAATTGCATTACAGCTATGACCTTTAATAAGGTGTTCAATGACCTTCACATTAGATTGATCAAATTATTTTACATCGTGCATGATTATATTAGAGATATGGCCTTGAATTAGGTCTTCAATGACCTTTTCATTGATCCTGAATGAGGTCTTTAGTAATTTAACATCTTCATTAATTTATAAGATAGATGAAATATTTCCTTTGTCATAATTATAGATACATCTGTGACCTTTCTTCATGTTTTCAATGACCTCTACACTGATCTATAATATAGATGACCTATTTAATTGTAAACTATTATCATTACAGCTATGACCTCTAATTAGGTATTCAATGAACTGTACATGAGATCTATAAGATAGACCATATATTTCCCTTGTGATCATTTACAGATACATGGTCAACCTTTCATCATAACTTCAATGACCTTTACACACAAAAAGAATCTCTGATGATCTCAGGTACATAGTGACTTTAACACTAAAATGATCTCTAAGTATCTTTAAATAACTACCTGTAAAAGACCTCTGGTCAACTGGTCATCTCTTGTACATGTATTGGCATTTACTTAGAAATGACCTCTTGTAACCTCTACATTATTTATACACAGAAATTACCCCAGGTCATCTCTACAAAATGACCATCACACAAGACTTGAGATTTCTTAGTATGCATGTGAATAAGCTTTCCTTTTATCTTGCATGAAATTAATTAACCCCAGTGACCTCCAGCTGTCCTTACACCCTATAAGCTATATTTAGAACATAACTTATTCCTTAGGTACTGATTTGTTTGTTTGGTTGATTAAGTCTTAGCAGCTAATTATAAACAGGGCAAAAGGATAGAAATAAGTAAACATAAGTGTCTGTCAGGTGAAGAATCTGGAAGCTAATAAGCTGTAGTAAAAGGATCAAAAAGGAAAAGATAAAGACTTCAAGTATCCCGGTAACTTAATTAGTCTCTTTAGTGTTTCCTAAGCAGATATAGAGCATAGAAAAACATGAGGCCCATAGGGCCTACAAATCACTCACCTTACCAGAATATTACCTGTTGTAACACATTTATTTGACACATGTGGCCTTTCATATATTGTATATATACATATCTATATCAACTGCAAGGTAATCCAATGTTTTCAAAATTTACTAGCCCATTTAACCAGCAAGCTGCATGTCCTTTATTATGATCCTAGATATTTTGGTTCTAAAGAAGAAGTTATTTGAAACCTTTTTACATGTTTTACCCTGTAACAGTGATGTTTCTGCAAATACAATCACAGGCCAAATTTCATTAACCCAATGCATGCATCTTGGTTTATTTGCAGTATTTGGTACCAAAATGTGTACCTAGTTTATTAGCAATAACATACTTCTACATATCACTTCTCTAGGCCTCATATATTTGTCATCATAAGAAGTTATAACACATTGGATCCCTGTGACCTTAAAGGTGGGTTGAAGTAATTTATTTTCCAAAACTTGATTATTGTGCAAACTACAGGCCAACCAGACTACAGGGAAGGTACTTGTAGTACCACGATTGATTGATTGATGAGGCTTTACATCCTTTTCGTGGAATTTATATCCCCCGCTTTCAGGACATATTGTAGGTAAACATCATTGAGGTTAGGTTTAAACATGTGAATATCGTGCTGCTGAGACATGATGTATAGCTTGAAACTTGAAGAAAAAAAACCCTTATCTAATATTTGCTAGAGTTATTTAAAGCGGAAACTGTAGATAATGACTCTGCCAAATGGAGTCCAATTAAAGAAGTTGTCAAACTTGGCCGAGTCCTTAACGCGTTAAACCCTGTTACTAAGTTTGAAGACAATCGGATACTATTTGCGAGAGTTAATGAACAGAAACAGAAGATAATAATGTTTTTCGTCATTTAAGGGGCCATAACTCCGTCAAATGGGGTCTGCTGAAAATGGTCATCAAACTTGGCTGAGCCCTTAAGACATTTAACCCTGGTACAAAGTTTGAAGAAAATTGGTTTACATTTGTTGTTGTTATTGCACCAAATGGGGTCCGCTGAAAGTGGTCATCGAACTTAGCCGAGCCCTTAATTAAGGCATTTAACAAAATCTTGTCAAATACCTACACCACAGGGAGTTGAGTTTTTAACTCTTGTCCAGTACATAACATATCCAGTATATACACTAGTGTGTTTGTGTGTGTGGAGTGGGGGGTATCCCAAACCTTGTCCTGTGTCCCGTACACTACACAAGGGGGAAGACAGGATTATATAAATAAAGACCAGAACTCTTGTTTTAGACAAGTTACAGTGCATGTTACTACACAACGGAAAACATCTCATACCTGTTTTAAATGTATTATGATAAGATCAGGTTCCATAGCCCTTGTATACAGTACATACTAACTGAGATAAACATGTAATAACCCTAAACCCCTGTATACAGGTAATAGCCCTTGTATACAGTACATACAAACCGAGATAAACAGGTAATAACCCTAAACCCCTGTATACAGGTAATAACCCTGATGTACAGAAAATAACCCTTATATACAGGTAATAATCCCAATATACAGGTAATAACATCTGCATACAAGTAATAACTCCTGAATAAAGGTATATGTAATAACCCTTAGCTTGGATACAGGTAAATAACCTGGAATACAGGTATTATGATATATAAATAAACCCTGTTGACCAGTAATAACCCTTCAATACAGGTAATAATCCCTGTATTTAGTAATACACCGATGTGCAGATAATTACCCCAATATTACAGGTAATAACCTCTGTATACAGGTAATAACCTTGATTTATAGGTAAGTATTCCGGAGCATACAGTGTAAAGATGATGAGCGGATACAAACATATGTCTAGTACGTATATATGTACATTAATTTGCAGATTTTTTTTGTGTGAAATTTGGTGACATCCAAATCAGCAGCAAATGAATGCTAGCCTTGACCTTGTTATAGCTACGGTATATGTTGAACACTTACATTGTACGTGTACAGTTCCAGGTACAAATCATGTTCTTACAACTTTACATATATGTATAGAATAAAAATCTGCATTTCATATTAATACCATAGAATACTGTATATCATTGAAAAACCATTCTTTTATTTACATAAGCATATTCCTGTATATATCAATATGATACTATTCTTATTAACATTTGTAACACTGATTGTGATATTCATGCCAATTATTATGACTCACTCACAAAAAGCTACTATAAATAATGTGAAAAACATACACGTACATGTAACTTCCTCAAAAATACATTATCAACCATAAGTTAGCTTCAAAGTGTACTCGACCTATGTCACAACAGATATCCATTACAATTTTTTTAATTTGTCCTTTTTTTTCCTCAAAGCATTTATCTGTGATATCTTTCATACTTGGCAAGCTTATAGAAGTACTCAGTCTAACCTACCTGGCAAAAATGGTATAATCCTTTTCATAGGATCAAGCAGGCCTGCCTCCAAGGGAAACTTGTCCAGTAGTTCATTCTGTTAAATTGAAGAAAGTAAGATGTTTGTGATTGCAGGGTTGGTAAGAATCACCTCTGACGGTAACACCATGTGACGTTAGATACGACCAGACCACAGGACTTCCTCAAGGACTTATGTCAACAGGGGGAAGCAAAGATACACTTATGTGTTTACTCTAAAAGCAATAACAGGTTATGTATGGTACAAAATACAAAACCACTATTGTTATTTCTCTTAGGATATACCGTAAACATTTTACCATACATATTATAACTGCTGAGAAAAGATAAAATAACATAAGTGTGAATGATAGATGTGAATCCTTACCAATTAAAACAGTGCATAACCTTTGGAATACTAGATCACATGATTAAAAAGAATTTGGAAAAGGCCCAAGTTTCAGAACTTTATTCAAATCCTTCCCATCCCATTTGCTTTCAGGTCTAAAATTGGAATAAATCCAAATCTCTCATTTTTAACGAAAACAAGAGCAGGATCGATATCCTGCTTTTATGATATGTGAATCTTCATATAACAGTGACATATAGAACATTTTGTAACACTGGGTTACTGTGGGGCTTGTTTAAGGCATACAAAAATAAAATGTAAGCTTCAAAGAACCATAACTCTAGTAAAAGTTGACATAGGATCCTGTTCTTATGATATATGCAAAGACACATAAAACAAAAAAATGGCAACATTGCACTCACAAGAAAAATCTTAACAATCAAAGGATAATAACTCTGGTAAATTTTTTTTGCATGATCATGTTTTCAAGCAATGTGAAACATGAAATATCTGTAACACATAGGTCTGTAAACTATGGGACTATATATCGTGGCATTAACAAGAAAGAATTACAAAGTTTTAAAGGGCCATAACTCTTGCAAAAAGTGGAGCAGGATTCTGTTTTTACGATATGCAAATCTTCATGTGATTCCCCTAACACATACACATTTTGAAGCAGTTCTGTCTCGGTTGAAAACTGTAAGACAAGTTGCACTCACAGGAAAGTGTTGAGGGATGGACCTCTGGCATGATAGCATAACATGCTCCATTTTGTGGGTGTATAAAAAATCCCTTTCTGCAAATGAAGGCAATTAAAGCTTGCACACACACACACACACACACACACACACACACACACACACACACACACACACACCTATGGATCAGCCACTAGGAAAAGTGTGTCTGATCATGATCTTTTAGATAACATGAAAAATTATTTATGGCATATCTTACAATACACGCATTGCATAATCATTAGTAATAAGTACTAGTGCTTTTTGCTCATTATTCAGGGCCAGCTGCACCAGCCCCCATTAACAGGCTCTTTCAGCAGGGAATTTTCACCTTAATTATTTAGGATATAAATTATAACAAAACAAATTTTAAATTCAGCAGTGCTCATCAAATAAAGATATAGAATAAAATTTGCATTTTTTTTTTTTTGATGCATCACAGCCGTAAACCAGCAGTTAAAATAGTGCATTACATCTAGTATTTACCTTTATGTCTGTTTCCTCATAAGGTACATTAACATCATTAACTGATTACAAATCCATTTTAAAATAATATTACTGCAATGCTTTCTAGTCAAACATGTGAATAATACATTACTTTATTTTGGTTTTCCATCTGACATATATAACCCTAATTACATTTGATAATTTCATTGTTAACTTACAATTACATCTGGTTAATCTGGTTAATGAAGATAAGATACCTTACTATTCTTAATGTAATTATACTTGCACAGAGATTTGATTCCTATTTTTACTGAAAATCCATTTCTGCTTAAAATCTCCAGTATCAATTCTAATGTACATGCCACATGCCATGCTATTTATCATGCCCCTTCTCCACCTCACCCCCTCCCCTTAACATGCAATACTATTTGTTTGTTCAGAAATCATTTAGCAGATATCTTTTATGAGTAATAGTATCAGTCTTGATTAATTATATATGCATAATGATTTGATTACAAATTGTTAAGTTATTGAAGTAATTTTAAATTATTATAACTAAAATGTTAATTAAACTAGTAATGGGAGATAGCTCTAGCATAAATTCATGGTAGCGTACATGTACATCCTTAAGTGGGCCAGAGCTTGAATCAGCGCTTATATTAAATGACATGGTTTTTCTGTGGCATGAAGCAAACAAGATAAATTCCACTATTTAGAACTCAAGATTCTTCATTGAATGATGTCTGTCTCTTCAAGGATTTCTCTCTATAACACGCAGGTGAAAGGTTGGCAAGACACTAAGTGTGCTACTTTAGGAAGTATTCAGTAAATAAATAGGAACCAGTATTTTATGTTGCTTCAGGAATGGATGTAATTTAATAAAGAAGAACTAATAAACAAGAATATTTAATCAACCCTACACAGATACATTTATACAGGTAACCTGAACTTGTCCCTGCCATGTATATATGCCTGTAGGGGAACTGACTGTTTGGACAGCATTGATACACATTAATCTGTGTGATAACCCACAGGTATGCTGACCACCATCTAAATTAATATGGGGATATAGCATATACGGTAATACATTGACCAGGAAACTTTAAAACCTAAGTTCACAATTTACTAGACCTGTGACGAGATGTCTTCATAATCAAAATTACAATAATGTCAAACTTACCGTATCTAGTGCACTTATCTAATTGATTACAGGTGTTACAAATTAATAAGTTCACTTACCTGGAAATCAAAGAACCGGCTGTACCTCCTGTACAGGCATGTGATAGTGTGATCTGACCAGGTAACGTTGACGATGTATACCTGTCAAATAGGTAAGCACAAAGCTATGTAACAGGTGATGGATCTTACAGGGAACCTATCAGCACATACAGGTGTGATTAATTAGTCTGGTCCTACTACATTACAACAACTCTCATTTTAATCATATTCGCATACTATTTTCTATTTGTAAAATGGCAATGTATATAGTGTCTTATAGTATCTATTACCAGTTCTTGATATGACAATATGACGGTAAAAGAAAGTAACTCTCTCACTTTTATTTAGCTGTACATGTATGTTTTATGTCTGAAGAAAAACTCTTTATCAATGACATTAGTTATAAATCATATCATTTATATTCCTACTGACTTAATTTCATACAGACAACATAATTTGATGGTCATTGATGAGAAAAATACATATCATACAGAAGACACAATGTGAGGATTTGTAGAGCTGTATATTACACTGATATACAGTACAGTGTGATAGTCGGTTAATCACACCAGCTGTGTCTATTCTCATGAACGTTCTAGAGTAGCCTTAATTTGTTTACATTTCTGCTGACTGGTGATTCATCTTTCCTTTTCCACTTGAAAATGTGTTTATTACATGTACAATATGTGTAAGCTAAAATTATGTGGTCATATATGTTACATGCAGATTCAGTTAAGATAAGTACATGTACACTGAACTACTTTTGAATGCAAAAAGTTCAAAAACTAATAGAAAACAATACAAAGTCCATGGACCTTAAATTAACTCTGAAACTTATTGAGGTTAAGAATCCCTTCATCTGTAATTAGGAATTAGGATTTCAAAGATTTACCTATATTTCCTTTAAGTGGGCCTCCCCCTCTGCCCTAATGGGAACCACACCTGTTTTTATAACCTTGGGTCCCCTAATAGCCTTCAGATAATTCACACCGATTCGGTTGGATCCTTTTACAAGTACATATCTTTTTGTATGTCAGGAGTAGGAATACTAGATTTAACTTGAAGCATGGGCTTTACGAATGCCCTTGCTCACAGCATTTCTACAAAGTCTAAGATATGCTGGGAAAATCTGTATTACACAGTATTTAAGGAATTGCGGTCAAGGTCAAATATAGGTCACAGTGACCTTATTTAGGATGCGACATACATCCTTACCATGATATATCATGTACCATCATGTGAAACAGCAGCAACGATATTCTCCGGAAACCATTAAATTAGTACTGGAGTTCAAGGTCGAATTGAGGTCACAGTGACCTGGTTTTATGATGTTACACATGTACACTGCCTCCCATGATGTATACCTATATATACAAAGTTTGATGCCCATTCTTGAAACAGTGTCTGAAATATAATCTAGAAACGATTATTTTAGTACTTATAAGTTTAGATCAGTCAAACATCCAATTGAGGTCATAATGACCTGGTTTTAAGATGTGACACACCATCTTCCAATAATACATATGTTCCTTCAGTATATATACATGTACGTTTGATGCCCATTCATGACACAGTGGCAGAGATATGCTCCAAAAACCATTATTTCAGAACTTGAAGTAAGGTCAGAGGTGAAATAGAGGTCACAGTGACCTGAATTTAGAATGTGACATATCACCTTCCACAATATAACTATGAACAAAGTCTGATGCCGATTTGTGGCACAACAGCTAACATGATAAGACACAGTTTGCTCTGGAAACAAGCAAGAAGGTGGGGTGGGGGTGGGGGGGTATAATTAAAATGTATCTATGTTTCATTTATTTGGCCTCGGTCTTCTGCCTCTAGATAATGAACAACACCCTCTATTAATAAAATGTTGAGTTGTACATCTTTAATGTAAAGATCACTTATATTACTTAAATAATTTATAAAAGTAAAGGTATTTAATGAACAAACCTAACATTAAACATTAATGTGTAAAAACAAAACCTTTGTAAAATACATCACCTTCATAACCATAAATATAGTAATACATTATATAGTATCGACCGATCCCTTTTTCGAGGCAAATAACTACGTATGTATGATTACAATACAGTTGTATACAACACTATACAACTAGATATATACCTACACATTTATACAAATACTATCCTGTTGATTATTGAATCTTTACATAATATTTAATACACACTTTTCAGTATACAGTCTGTCCTATTTGAAAATAATGGCTATAGGTCAAAATGACATCTCATAATCTGTAATCTACCTGCAGCAGGTGTTGTAGACCAATCTTATACTATAAACAATGCATGTAAAGTTGGTAATTAGTTCTAATGTCAACAACGGTCGTTCCCGTCAACTTACATAGTGTTTACTTGGTATTCGTCTCTTCTCCACGTCTGGAACCGATACTTCGGTTATCCATCGACTTTCCTTCCTCTGCATTTTACTTTTTAAGATTCAAATAACCTAAACATGATGTTGATACACCTTTTCATCAATTTACAACCATTTCCGCATAAGTTCATGACCCCAATAATGGTAGGTATATTCTGAGTCATAGGAAAGCTTCTTACGACGTATTAGAAAGAGTTGTCTCGCTTCTCCCAACATTCACAAGAATGCGTGACGGACACTATTGCATGACAAAAAGTCATTGTCATTTACATATGACTCAGCCGATACTATATAGTTGCTGGAAACACTCGCACTCTTTTTTTCACCACAATTAATCTGGTTCATTATCGTAGTAAAATCACGGAATTAGATTTTTGAATCCACGTTTAGTAAAATTTTATCATACCCAGTGATAAAAAATCTATCTGATACCAGAGACGTATACTACATACTACAAGCAAAATGTGTTTTAATTTGATAACCATAAAAATGGCATGAAAAAATATTTACTGAGTCCAGCAAAAGCATGCCCGCTACATTTTTTATCCGTGAATATACACTGACTGTACCACGTGACTGTACATAGTGATTACATAAACAGACTAAAATAATCACATCCTATTATTAAATTGTTTCTCTCCTTTAAACATATAAGTAGACCTTATATCTTATTACTTTCAACCATGTATAGACTAGCAATCTAATAAATTACAAGGAAATAGTTATAGAGTTGTGATTTTATCCATTCCGAGACATGTATGTACGTCTATAATCAATTCCGTTTAAAATTATAATGCTCTTTTAGACCATGCCACTGACGATTACAAATATAGCAACATTAATATTGGCTCCTCCGTTCTAGCAGCCAGACATGGACGTAGTATTGGTATATACGTCTCTAGTTCTAGAAAGACGCTTATTGAAAGGCGGCAGATATATATGTGACCAGGACTCGCTAGAGAATGTCTTGTATACGGAAACGGATCAGTATAAGTTACATGTAAAAATCACAACGGTGAAATTACAATTTTGATATACATAGATTTTTTTTTGTCTCATTAGTTTTAGAAAATCAAGCATAATGTTCAATTATCCAAATCCTGCCCGTGGAATGTACCCACAGCNCCTCTGCCCATGCCACCCCCTCCCCCCCAATTTTTTTATATTGGTCGAGGAGTCCCAGACTATATACTGTATGTTCCTCTGTCCCTCGACAGACATGTCTCCGATGAGGAAACATTTTCTGCTTATTTATAGAAATATAACCTGATATAAAACCAGAGACATATAAAGCCATAGTAGTATAATATATGTACGTCTCTTATAAAACTATAGAACTGTTATCATCAATTGCTAACATCAGCAGGGCAATTTCCAGTTGTTATTTTTATCTTAAAATTCCAAATAAAACCACCTAAAAAATAGCTTTAAAACATTTCATTTGCAATATATACGACTCGTGATTTCTGATGAGCACATGGCAGTGTTTAAAATTTCCCGCTAAATATATGAGAGCTCTTTTAAATTGGAGGTAATATTATCACACGTTCCGTAAAATAAACTTCTTTTTTAAACTAAAAACATTTTTTTTTTAAATGTTCTACTGATGAATAGTATTGGTATTTGGATAGATTATTGTTGAAGACAAATATATTTTTAAATAATAACCTATATGTATATTATATTTAGTGCTGAACCACAGTTTCCCATGACAACGATTGTATACATGACACACAGACAGACTAACATTATTAGGACTCGGAGATAAAAACAACAAGACACAATGTCTGAGGTGAGTTAATTTATATGCATTCAAATAGATTTAAAATATGCTAATATTTATGGTTTTCAAAAGTGTTTATTTTTCAGAAGAAAATTCTTTTAACTACAAAAGTTTACGCGATACAACATAATCATCAGATCATGTATCGTTTTGCAAGTGTCATCCAGTCATCGTAACGCTATCTTAGATCCACAGGCGCTTGTATCTGGTATTTAATACCCGAGTTAAAATCCAAAATCTACTACTGTGCCTGTGCTTCGATCAAACCATGTATAAACAGTAATGTTGTCTTACCATTGGATATTTGATATTTTCAGGAAAAGAAAGATAAGGAAAAAACTGGGATAGATGACAGTGCTTTTGAGTCACTGGAAAAGGATTTTCAGGAGGTAAGTGAAAAAACACTAACAGAACGTACTATAGCAGCAACACTTGTAACACTTTAACGATTACTTATGTTAGATTGCTAATTTGCAAAGTTATTGCAAAAACACCCCTCCGAATTATAAGTGTGTTTAATTTATATCTTGTTATACTGTCACAAAAAATGGTTCATCTTAACCCCAGCTAAAATGAATGTTTTCTAGTATATCAGCTCTTTTACAATCAAATTTCAAAATCTAATGTGATAAAATTGTGATGTTATCTCTTTTATATGTTGGACTTATGTATGTGGTAGGTATATCTCCTTTATCTGAATAAAATAATGATAAGATACATTGTGTAAATAACCATCTTAAAATGGTAGATAGTGACGGGCAATCTGTAAACCATCCTCTTTTTCACAGGTCCTTCAACAACTTACCGGTGACCGAAGCTTGGAGAAGTTCAGGTCTGAATATGAGAAGCTTCACAAGGCTCTAAAGAAATCACATGAAAGTGAGAAGCGGTTAATGCAAAAATGTCGAGAACTAAATGCAGAGATTGTTGCCAACTCCGCAAAAGTTGCGACGGCACTGAAGCTATCACAAGAGGACCAGAATACCATAACCTCATTAAAAAAGGTAAAGTCTATCTCACAGAAAAATGGATATTTATAATGCTAAAAATGTTGAAATCAAATATGACATTCATAGAAAACAGATAAAGTTTTCTTCAAATTTAATTTTTGTACCCTTCAGCTATTGGTTACTGGAGAAAACGAAAATAAAATATTTTCTGGAAGGATATGTTTCTTTAAATACTGATCATTTCTATGTTTAAATATTTTCTAATAATCAATCTACCCCCATATATAGAATTAAAGTACATGGAATTTATGATTTCAGATTGTCAGAACCAATGTGTCAGCTCCACTATATTAAAACTTCGTTTATAAAATATTTGTTTACCGGTATGAAACACAAAAAACAACCGTTTCACAAAGTTCTATAATAAATGATTTCAGGAAATAGAGAAAGCATGGAAAATGGTTGATGCTGCACACGAAAAAGAGACAAGGGCTAGAGAAACAATTCAGTCTCTGAAAATGGAAATTGCCAACCTTAGCAAACTTGTGGAACAGGGAGCAGGTCTGACCATGGGGCAAGAACACAGGTACATGTCCAAGTTGACCAAAAATATTTATGTTTCTGATTTCTAGATTTTGGAATTGTAAAATTGTTAACAGTTCTTGAAACATACATCATCTGGTAAATCATAAAACGTCAACTGAAAAATCGTTCAATATATAAGAATAGTTAATTGGTTTAAATAATTAAGATGGAAAAGATGAGATTTTTTTTTAGATGAACAAAATTATCACACAGGTTTATATCTATATTTTAAAATTATATTCATGGATGTAATATCCACTAATAAAGCTTGGTGTGGGAATGTTGACTGGTGAAATGATATAGATGATGATTTATTGTAGTGTGAATGAGCTGTTAAAGATTAAAGAGGATCTGACAAAGGAACGAGATGAGCAGCTTGGTGAGATTGTGAAACTGCGTGAAAACCTTGCCCAGGCATCAGCCCAACAACAGAAGTTAGAACAGGACAGATCTGAGTGTGAGGAGAAGATCCAGGAGGTAGGGAAATGGCTAAACTTGGCAACTCATTAATGATATATATTGGTAGTTACCTTTCTGGATCTTAGAGACTGACACACACAAGCATTTGATACCCTCTTGGTGGTAAATGCCGTTTACTGACATTTGTCACATGACCAACCATGGTCATCTTCACATGTAAAAAGGTCCAGAAAGATTGCCAGGATCCAGTAGCCGCAGTCTTTGTTGTAAAGGTGGGGGCACAGGGTTTCAGTGGTCTTTCATATTGTCTTTCTTAATTTGTTGTCTTTCCTTTTGGTGTTGTTGATGTATACTGTGTGACTAGTGTAAATGTCCGTAAACTGTTGATAGGACGTTAAACCCATACAACCAACCAACCAGTGTTTAAGATGGTCCCCTACTGTTGTGATGGAAGTTCTTCTGTCTAGTGTTGCTATGCTCCTTGAACTTCTGGTGTTGAACATTCTTGTCTTCCCCGTGTAATCTTTGCCATAGGCACAGCACTGGAACCTGTACACTTTTCGACACGTTTCCATTGGTATGGGGCATTTAAGGTGGACCGTGATCTGATAGTGTTGTAGGGATTCCCTAACTGTTTAATTTTCAACACTTTAGTGAGTTTCTCTAAAAGGCTTTTAATGGACGCAAGGGAGAGGAGTGCTGTTGTAACATTCCATTGATTACTTAATACATGTTAAGATTTATCAGGTACAACATATGAGAAAGAAATAATATTAAATAATACATACTATGTGTATTGTTTCAAATTTAAATGAAATAAAGTTCAACTTGTTACCCATTTTTAAAGAATAATACATGGGTTGAAATCAAAATGTTTGAAACGAAAGAATATTTTCAAAACACTTCAGATTTTTTTTTTATTAATGAACATTGCAATGATTGCTTCTTCAGCTAAGCCAGGACATCCAGGTGCGCAACAATGAAGCTCAGCGGGAGTCTCGCAAGAAGGACAAGACAGAGCGCGAGTTGAAGCAGGCTAAGGCTGACCTCGACTCCAAGTCTGGTGAGATTAAGACCATGCAGACACAAATTGGGCGCTACAAGGAAGATGTCGGCAAGCTGGAACAACAACTCAAGGAACAAAGGGTGAGATGGTTGGGACAGAATGAGCTATCTGTTCTATAAGATTCTATTGAAATTAATTACCAGTATAGCAGGACATGTAATGTTGTTTTTGTTTTAATTTTGTTTTTAAACTTTTTGTTGATGTTTTAGTTGGATTATTTTGCTAAACTTTGTTTCTTCCACATCAGATTCTGAATGAGAGAGCTCTTAAGGATTGCGACATCCTCAACACAAGGTTCCAGAAACTGCAAGGTGAATACGAAGGTCAACTCATCACAACTGACCAGCTGACAGCCGAAAACCAGAACAGGGTGTCGGAACTTAAGGTATTAAAGCTTCTAAAAACTTTAAAAATATGCTGACCCTGTTGAGT
This sequence comes from Mizuhopecten yessoensis, assembly GCF_002113885.1. Lineage (NCBI taxonomy): Eukaryota > Metazoa > Mollusca > Bivalvia > Pectinida > Pectinidae > Mizuhopecten > Mizuhopecten yessoensis. Next base: position 125,144 of record NW_018408801.1, on the reverse strand, counting down.
TTATAGAAAAAAATCTGTCTCTGAACATTTGAATAATTATTTGAAAGTTAAACAGTTCAAGCACAGCCAAGTCTTAAGTTTGATTAAAAACTATTTCTTTAGATTTAAAATGATGTTAGAAGATTCTTTGGGCTGAACTAACAATGTTGAAATCGACATGTCATTATTTTGTAATCCACATATCAGTTAAAATATCTAATTCTTGTGCTGGTGTACTCTCATTTTAGTGAAATGTAGGTAAAACATGTCTCTTGTGAGTTTGGTTACCTTTCATGTGTCATTGGTTTTAAAAATTTAGCAAAAAGAGGATGAGGTGAACCAGCTGAAACAGGAGACTCAACGCCTCAACAAGATCCGAGAGACAATCCAACGTAAGCTGAGGAATGTGGAGGACCAGAAGGGTGATGTGGAACAGCAGAAGGAGACCCTGAAGAGTCAGATCATTGGGCTGGAGAGAGGTGAGCACAGATCTCACAAGTTCATATCTGTATCAGAGAGATTTATTTTTTCTGCATATTCTATTTCATTTTTTATAATTGCTTAAAAACAAAGTTTTTAGTACATATATATAAAGCAAATAAATTGGGTTTAACCTTACTGACATGTGATATCTATTATCAGAACTTGAGGCATCCAAGAAGCAGGCTGAGCTGGACAAGAAGCAGATAGATGACCTTGTGAGGGAGAAGGACATCCTAAACAAGGTGAGGGGACATTTTCTCACGTGTAAACAATACAGTGCATTTTCTCCATTTTGTCAAAAATCCAAATGATCTTTTGAAGCAAAGGTATAATTCATCTCTTTCGTGCTTGCTATAAGCATGGTGTCCCTAAAACTTCAGAATATTGATGGGACTTTGTTTGCTTTCTCAGAACATGTTGAAGGCAATCAGCTCCACACAGAAGCAGCTGCACTTGGTGAAGCTCCATGAGCAGTCCAAGAAAAACCTTGAACAGGACATCCAGAACTACAAGGAGGAGGCTCAGAAACAGAGGAAGATCATCTACCAGCTGGAGAAGGAGCGTGATCGCTACATCAACGAGGCCAGCGATCTCACACAAAAGGTAAGTTCAACTTGTTGGTAAATTTTCAGTTGTTGAAACGTGCTTAAACAGATCAAATAGAGAATCAAGACATCATTGGAGATTTAATTCTTACTTCACAACTTAACAATATTTAAAGTTTGAAATGTCGGATATACTTTCAGTATTGGTAACACCATATGGTTAATAAATCCACTTCTCTAGATGTGTTAAAGAAACCATGTGGTTTTAAAAATTTCTGATGTTCAAGGAATGCCAAGAGAAATAGAAATATTTTAAAGGTAAATTTTGAAAATAGTTTTTTCTTTCTTCTGAATACTACTACTAAATATGTGAACACTAAGTTAATGGCTTATATAACACTGTACACTGCAGTAACCAAAGTCTAGAACTATAGTTACCTCTGTTTTACCTGTAGGTGCTTGGTCACATGGAAGACGTGAAGGTTAGAGAGATGCAGATTTTCGACTACAAGAAAAAGATTGCAGAGGCTGAGACCAAACTGAAGCAGCAGCAGAACTTGTATGAGGCTGTGAGAAGTGACAGGAACTTGTACAGCAAGAATCTGATTGAGTCCCAGGTACAAATGTTAACATTTTCGTATCTATACATATTGATAGCTAATCAATATAATTGGACTGCAAATTACAAGTACAATGTATTTTAATAGAGAATCTTTTGATTTTCGTGTTTTGACTTCCATTTTGTTTACATTAAACTTGGTATTATATTATTTAGAGAATTTCATTTGTGATGAAAGTTATCACAGTGACTAAAATTGAAAAAAATAAAGGAAACGGTTTCAATTTTTAAAGTTAAAATTTTGACTGCACAAAGTTTCCAGAAGCTGCATTAATATTGTTAATGACCAACCTGTTATTACTCCGCCTTCAGGATGAGATCACAGAGATGAAGAGGAAGCTGAAGATCATGAACCACCAGATTGATCAACTGAAGGAGGAGATCCAGGCCAAGGAGGCGGCCCTTGTCAAGGAACATCTGGAGCACCAGCGTGTCGAGAAGGAGAAGGACACCCTTAAGGGCGACCTCAACAAGATGAAGCAACAGGCTGCAGAAAGTAAGGCTTACATCGACGCTCAGGAGGCTGAGGAGAGGAAACTCCTCAAGATCATCGCCGAGGCTGACGCAGAGAGAGTCAGACAGAAGAAGGAACTTGACCAAGTGAGTTATTGCAATAGATATCATTTGAACATGTATAATACAAAGTTTTTGAATGTAATAGGATGATATTTTTGTCTAATTTGTTGTATTTTACAGTTAATATGAGATATCAAACTGTTGTTGGTCAATAAGTTCATAAAAATGACACCTATATAGTTTGAAAAAACTGAAATTTTGTGGCACAAAACAAAGGATTTTGTTGTAAATGTAGGTGATCAGCGAGCGTGACATCCTGGGAACACAGCTGGTGAGGCGTAACGATGAGCTGGCTCTGCTGTATGAGAAGATCAAGATTCAGCAATCAACACTCAACAAGGGTGAAATCCAGTACAACCAGCGTCTGGAGGACATCAGGGTCCTCAAACTAGAGATCAAGAAACTCCGCCGCGAGAAATCCATCCTCAACAAGAGTGTTGCTAATGTTGAAGACCTCAGGTGAGGAATGCTTGTTTTGAGTCTAATATAGTCATTCGGTACAGGAACGTTTATAAGTGATTTGTATAGATACAAAACCAAGATTCTTGTTTTGTTTTGATGACAAATTTCTCGTTCTAAATTCTGGTAGATGTTTTCTTTCTGACTGTATGCTCATTTGTAAAATGCTGTATCATTGTTGACCCCCAGGCGAGAGGTCCACCACATCCAGACAGAGCTGCTGCGTGAGCGGACTCGCTGTAAGGCTCTGGAGGAGGAGCTGGAGAACCCCATGAACATCCACAGATGGAGGAAGTTAGAGGGCAGCGATCCAAGCACCTACGAGATGATCCAGAAAATACACACCCTCCAGAAACGTCTCATCTCTAAGACCGAGGAGGTGGTGGAGAAGGAACTACTGATTCAAGAGAAGGAGAAACTTTACTTAGAGCTGAAACACATCCTGGCCAGACAGCCAGGACCCGAGGTGGCTGAACAGCTCCAGATCTACCAACAAACACTCAAGGAAAAGACAAAACAGATGAAAGTAGGCACAATCTACCACTGTATACTCTCAATCACCTATATATTAACTTAAAATCTTATTCCATGAGGCTCCTGTGAAACATTTGAAATATTGTAAAAGTGTCTGTGTATCCTTGAAGATTCAGTTTGCATTGGGTTTATGATAGTTGAGTTAGAAAATGATTTTACTTAATCCGTTGATTAACTTTATTCTGAAATTCTGTTGTTTCTGTTTTTTTCAGTCAATGTCTTCTGAACTGAATATGTACGAGTCCCAGGTGAACGAATACAAATACGAAATAGAGAGAATAGCGAGGGAATTGGTGGAAGTCAAGAAAAAGTACTTTATGCAGAAAAAGAAGGAGCAACAGACAAAGTAAGTTCACAGCACATTGACTGTGACAGCACTATCTAGTCTGAATCTATGTCACATGTTGAAGCATTGTGAGGCTATATACTAGTCAAGTTGAGTTGAAAATTCAATCTTAAATGCTGGCTTGTAATTGAGTCCGTTACTTTGTATCCAAATCAAACAAAAGATAAAAATGTTGTTATTGTATTTGCTGAAAATGAATTGATTGACAGTGGGTTTTTTTGCAATGATCAAAGTGCAGTCATTATGAACTGTTTTTAATGAATATTTTTATTTCAAATGTTTTGTTGCATTTTAATGGTTAAGTCAGAGCGCAGACCTTGGTGTTTTAGTACTGGTATCCTTCTATCTTCACTGAAACAAAAACTAAGTTTGGTATTGTCTGTTTCATTGAACACAGGGAGAGGGAGAGAGCTATAAACCAGGCCGGAGGTCCCATTATACAACCCCAGCGAACGGAAGGTCCTCGCTTCACGGGCGGGGGATTCAACCTCAAGTCTACAAAGACTGCCGCATGACATGCCTAAAAGTGCTCACCATTCTGTCAGATATAAACTGTCTACACTTTATACGAAAAACACTGCTATCACCACAGGATTGTTTCAAGATGTTAATTGGATATCATTAAGAATAACTGCATCAGTAATATCATTAAGTTATGAATAAATGATGCAATAAAAACGAACATTTCTATGAGACCCACATTGAATATCAATGTTCTGTTTAATAATATTGTAATTTAAGAAGAAGTGTATTTATCAAAATTTCACCAGCAGACTGTGATATGTTACTGATTTTGTATGCTTTAGTATGAAATCTGCTTAATAAATTCTTTTATGTACACATTATATATGTTGTTTGTTGCTGTAAGTGGTAATTACTGTTAGGCTTAATGAGAGGGAAAGATTATTGAGGAAGGAAATGTTCTGGACAGAGGTATGTACCGATTACCTTATTGAAAAAGGAAGTGATTGTTGCCTTATAGCAGGCACGTAGCTGCCTATATGCTTGTACGTGGGTGAATAAAACAAATGAAAAACACTGCTTATTGCACCTCCTTGTAATCGCTACTAAGACCGTACCGTGGACACGCTCCTGCATGAATCCACTCTGTACAAGGGCTGGCTACGCTTATGCCTTACAGGAAGAAGTACTTACCAGTTGCTTAAGAAAATTGGAAGAAGTAGTTGCTGGTTGCCTTATTCGAATAGACAGTTATATTTATATAATTACCGTTACATTATTGGATGAAGTAGTTATCAGTAGGCTTATTGGATGAGGAAATAAGGTAACAGGAAAAAATATTTACTGGTTGCCTTATTGGAAGAGATATGGTAATTGGTTGGGATAATTACCGATAGAGTAGGAAGATATGGTTACTTGTTTCCTTATTGAAAGAGGCAGTTACATGTTGCCTTATTGGAATAGGCAGTAACCGACAGAGCTATTGGAAGCAGTAGTTACCTTTCTCGAGGGGTCAGTTACATGTTGACTTATTGGAATAAGTAATTACCGACAGAGCTATTGGAAGCGGTAGTTACCTTTCTCGAGGGGTCAGTTACACGTTGCCTTATTGGAATAAGTAATTATCGACAGAGCAATTGGAAGCGGTAGTTACCTTTCTCGAGGGGTCAGTTACATGTTGCCTTATTGGAATAAGTAATTACCGACAGAGCTATTGGAAGCGGTAGTTACCTTTCTCGAGGGGTCAGTTACATGTTGCCTTATTGGAATAAGTAATTACCGACAGAGCTATTGGAAGCGGTAGTTACCTTTCTCGAGGGGTCAGTTACATGTTGCCTTATTGGAATAAGTAATTATCGACAGAGCAATTGGAAGCGGTAGTTACCTTTCTCGAGGGGTCAGTTACATGTTGCCTTATTGGAATAAGTAATTACCGACAGAGCTATGGGAAGCAGTAGTTACCTTTCTCGAGGGGTCAGTTACATGTTGCCTTATTGGAATAAGTAATTACCGACAGAGCTATTGGAAGCGGTAGTTACCTTTCTCGAGGGGTCAGTTACATGTTGCCTTATTGGAATAAGTAATTATCGACAGAGCTATTGGAAGCGGTAGTTACCTTTCTCGAGGGGTCAGTTACATGTTGCCTTATTGGAATAAGTAATTACCGACAGAGCTATTGGAAGCGGTAGTTACCTTTCTCGAGGGGTCAGTTACATGTTGCCTTATTGGAATAGGTAGTAATTACTGACAGAGCTATTGGAAGCAGTAGTTACCTTTCTCGAGGGGTCAGTTACATGTTGCCTTATTGGAATAAGTAATTACCGACAGAGCTATTGGAAGCGGTAGTTACCTTTCTCGAGGGGTCAGTTACATGTTGCCTTATTGGAATAGGTAGTAATTACCGACAGAGCTATTGGAAGCAGTAGTTACTTTTCTCGAGGGGTCAGTTACATGTTGCCTTATTGGAATAAGTAATTACCGACAGCGCTATTGGAAGCGGTAGTTACCTTTCTCAAGGGGTCAGTTACACGTTGCCTTATTGGAATAAGTAATTATCAACAGAGCAATTGGAAGCGGTAGTTACCTTTCTCGAGGGGTCAGTTACATGTTGCCTTATTGGAATAAGTAATTACCGACAGAGCTATTGGAAGCAGTAGTTACCTTTCTCGAGGGGTCAGTTACATGTTGCCTTATTGGAATAAGTAATTACCGACAGAGCTATTGGAAGCGGTAGTTACCTTTCTCGAGGGGTCAGTTACATGTTGCCTTATTGGAATAAGTAATTACCGACAGAGCTATTGGAAGCAGTAGTTACCTTTCTCGAGGGGTCAGTTACATGTTGCCTTATTGGAATAAGTAATTACCGACAGAGCTATTGGAAGCGGTAGTTACCTTTCTCGAGGGGTCAGTTACATGTTGCCTTATTGGAATAAGTAATTACCGACAGAGCTATTGGAAGCAGTAGTTACCTTTCTCGAGGGGTCAGTTACATGTTGCCTTATTGGAATAAGTAATTACCGACAGAGCTATTGGAAGCGGTAGTTACCTTTCTCGAGGGGTCAGTTACATGTTGCCTTATTGGAATAAGTAATTACCGACAGAGCTATTGGAAGCAGTAGTTACCTTTCTCGAGGGGTCAGTTACATGTTGCCTTATTGGAATAAGTAATTACCGACAGAGCTATTGGAAGCGGTAGTTACCTTTCTCGAGGGGTCAGTTACATGTTGCCTTATTGGAATAAGTAATTACCGACAGAGCTATTGGAAGCAGTAGTTACCTTTCTCGAGGGGTCAGTTACATGTTGCCTTATTGGAATAAGTAATTACCGACAGAGCTATTGGAAGCGGTAGTTACCTTTCTCGAGGGGTCAGTTACATGTTGCCTTATTGGAATAAGTAATTACCGACAGAGCTATTGGAAGCAGTAGTTACCTTTCTCGAGGGGTCAGTTACATGTTGCCTTATTGGAATAAGTAATTACCGACAGAGCTATTGGAAGCGGTAGTTACCTTTCTCGAGGGGTCAGTTACATGTTGCCTTATTGGAATAAGTAATTACCGACAGAGCTATTGGAAGCAGTAGTTACCTTTCTCGAGGGGTCAGTTACATGTTGCCTTATTGGAATAAGTAATTACCGACAGAGCTATTGGAAGCGGTAGTTACCTTTCTCGAGGGGTCAGTTACATGTTGCCTTATTGGAATAGGTAGTAATTACCGACAGAGCTATTGGAAGCAGTAGTTACCTTTCTCGAGGGGTCAGTTACATGTTGCCTTATTGGAATAAGTAATTACCGACAGAGCTATTGGAAGCGGTAGTTACCTTTCTCGAGGGGTCAGTTACATGTTGCCTTATTGGAATAAGTAATTACCGACAGAGCTATTGGAAGCAGTAGTTACCTTTCTCGAGGGGTCAGTTACATGTTGCCTTATTGGAATAAGTAATTACCGACAGAGCTATTGGAAGCGGTAGTTACCTTTCTCGAGGGGTCAGTTACATGTTGCCTTATTGGAATAGGTAGTAATTACCGACAGAGCTATTGGAAGCAGTAGTTACTTTTCTCGAGGGGTCAGTTACATGTTGCCTTATTGGAATAAGTAATTACCGACAGAGCTATTGGAAGCGGTAGTTACCTTTCTCGAGGGGTCAGTTACATGCTGCCTTATTGGAATAGGTAGTAATTACCGACAGAGCTATTGGACGCAGTAGTTACTTTTCTCGAGGGGTCAGTTACATGTTGCCTTATTGAAATAGGTAGTAATTACCGACAGAGCTATTGGAAGCAGTAGTTACTTTTCTCGAGGGGTCAGTTACATGTTGCCTTATTGGAATAGGTAGTAACCGACAGCGCTATTGGAAGCAGTAGTTACCTTTCTCGAGGGGTCAGTTACATGATGCCTTATTGGAATAGGTAGTAATTACTGACAGAGCTATTGGAAGCAGAAGTTACCTTTCTCGAGGGTTCAGTTACATGTTGCCTTATTGGAATAAATAATTACCGACAGAGCTATTGGAAGCAGTAGTTACCTTTCTCGAGGGTTCAGTTACATGTTGCCTTATTGGAATACGTAATTAATGTACGATAGAGTCATTGGATGTGGTAGTTATTGTACCGGAAGTGTTACTTAATTTATTGATGTTGAGCACACTCTGATGACGGACACAAATTTAGAAGCTTAGATGAGATTAACAAATGCATGTTTTTTCCATTGAAATATTTGCACATAAGGGAAGCAAAATATGTGGCATTCACTTGTTTAGTACTACTGAGATTAATTATTAAGCTGCCATTATGTTTGTTTTTTTACAACAAAAAGGACCTTTGCCATGATGCACGTTCTAGCTATAACAGAGACCTACACATCTACAATATAGGTATATTAGCTGCAGTAGCATTCGAGATAGAACATTGTAGAGTGTGTGTGTTATCAAGGAGGTATCGAGTTAACATTTGACCTTTTAATGCAAACAGGTTTGACCTCTGTAAGAGGTACTTGATGAAAACAGATATAGAAGTTAGAGAAATCCGTTTATTTCTGGATCCTATATCGCTGGCCCTGAGTGTTTAAGAAGGTCTCAGGTGCGTTCCAATTTCGGCTTGAGTTTCTTCTCAATTAGACACACAATACTACTTAATGCCCTATAGTGACTACCGTTACTGGGTATACGTAACGAATTCCCTATATAAGTGAGACAGGAATTTATATATACACAAAGATCAAATGTATTCACAGCAACCTGTAGTTAAGGATGTAACCTGCCTCTATTTGACATGTATTTCCTGTTCGAAAGAGTTCCACACACGGCGCCGGATCTCGTGTACGCTCGTGTCGTTCTACACTAATTACAAACACGTTTTATGAACGATCATTTAGACTGTTAATTACTCGGTATTCTATAAAATATTACGAAATAACGTTCCACAAGATGTACCATATATACCAACTAACTGATGTGGTCATCTTGAAGCGACGTTTTGTTTCAGCCCGCCTGATTTTAATTTTTGTGGATTATATAAGTTCATAAGGACACCTTTCACCTCAATTACCGTTAGAGTATGACTATTTTAAGTTGTTATCTTTTGACACCAATCATAAAATGCGTTTCGTGAAGATGCATAAAAAGAAGTCCAAAGTTAGAATAAATGATTAAATATGCACTTTAGATATTATCCAACATGCGGTGCGTTAATGGAGCCAACGCTACTGGAGTTCAGAACAAATAAGTCTATAATGTCGCAACATGTACAGAAATATAAAGGATTTGGCGAATGAATACGCTGTACATACATAGTTACTGTTTTGGTATAGTACTAAATATCAAACATGTAGGATTACATCGCCTGTTTCCTGTACAGTCAGTCAGTCTATGCACTATAGTAAGTAGTATACAATTATACTCCACATACAATATCAAAGAGAGTGTACGCTACTTTTGAGTGACTTAATGTATATTTAAATCTGCCCTGTAATATGGTACTGTGCTCCGTGATAAAACAATTATGGTGTGTTATATGAAACAGCCACGCTGTGCAGAACTGCATTCTAAAGCGCAGTTTTAAAGTCCTACAACAGCACATTCTCCATCGATCAACACGTAGACATATATATCAAATAGTTAGTACACAAACAGTATTTTGGGGTTCTTTGTTATTCTATTCCGTCTTTGCGTATTGCAGAGTTATCTTCTCTTGTGAGCAGGTATTGATTGTTACGTCATTTGTTTGTGAGAGAAACGTCATCATTTTCTGAGAAAATGACGTAATTTTCTCACACAAACCAATGACGTAACAATCAATACCTGTTCACAAGAGAAGATAACTCTGCAATACGCAAAGACGGAATACTAGTAAGGCCAGACGAAGTAACGTAATGCACAAACACAACGTTTTTGTCGCAATTTCACCTTTTTGTTTAATGAAATCTTTGTATAAACCAACTATTTAATGATAATCGTGAGAAATGATGATTTTTGTCTCAACGTTATTATTTATGTTTGTTATACACTCACCACCGCTCTATAATGTAACAACGTTATTATTTATGTTTGTTACACTCACCACCGCTCTATAATGTAACAACGTCAT